>NC_059257.1:7907754-7985254 GCF_017591435.1 Portunus trituberculatus | reverse complement strand
GAAGAAGAAGAAGAAGAAGAAGAAGAAAAGGGAGAAAAAAAAGCAGAAAGCAATGAAAAATAAATGTATTGAGAAAGAGAAAGAGAAAAGAAAGGAGGAGGAAGAGGAAGAGGAGGAGGAGGAGGAGGAGGATTTCCTAACGCAAGTACACAAACTGGATTGAAGCCAAACCATTTGTGTCATGGCGGGTTGTCTACTCAGTAACTGTGAGAGAGAGAGAGAGAGAGAGAGAGAGAGAGAGAGAGAGAGAGAGAGAGAGAGAGAGAGAGAGAGAGAGAGAGAAAGCAGAAAAAAATAAAGACGAAAGGAGGAAAACAGTAGAGAAAGGCGTTCTTGAGAGAGAGAGAGAGAGAGAGAGAGAGAGAGAGAGAGAGAGAGAGAGAGAGAGAGCCTTATCACACGCAATGTTTATAGTAATGATACAAGATCAAAGAAAAAAAAATGAGGTGGTGATAGAAAACGAAGACAGTTAAGGGGGATCTCTAAGAAATTTATAAGATTTTACGTATAATTAAGTTTTTATGTAATTTAATAACAAAAAACGAAAATCAGACACAAAAACTACGAAAAAAGTATATATAGAAATTATATAAACAGAAATGGGTGAAAATAAAGTAGCAAATCTTTATAAACAAAAACAAAAACAAAAATAACAGCAATAATAATAATAATAATAATAATAATAATAATGATAATAATATCTACCTTGGCAGTTAACAATTGTAAGAATATGATACAAAGGTAAAAGGAAAAGATAAAGACGAGAAAACATGAACAACAAAATAAATGATAATAACAAAAGAAGAAAAAAACTATAAAAACAGGAGGAAAAAGAAGAAAAGAAAAAAACGAAGAAAGGAGAGAAAAACGAACAAAATTAAGAATAATAATAATAATAAGAAGAAGAAGAAGAAGAAGAAAAAGGCGAAGAAGAAAAAGATGAAGAAAACGAAGGAAAAAGAGAAAAGAAAAGAACAAAATTAAGACGGAGAAGATAAAGAAGAAAACTAAGAAAAGAAGAAAAATGAAAAAGAAGAGAAGGACGAAGCAAAATATGAAGCAAAAGAAGAAAGGAAGAAAAGAAGAAAATAAAGACGCAGAAAATAAAAAAAAGAAGAAAAACACATACTAAAAATTTAACCTCCACCATCACCACAAAAATAAGAATGCGAAGAGGAAAATGAAGAAAAAGAAGAAAAAGACGAACAAAAAAGAAGAAAAATATGAAAGAAGAAGAAAAAGAAGAAGAAAAAGTAAACACCCACCAAAGAAGACAAAGAAGAAAAAACGAAAGAAAACAAGAGAAAAAAGAAGAAAATTACGAAAAATATAAAAAGAAGAAAAAGAAGAAAAAGTACATAACCACCAAGATATTATCACCAGAAGAAGACAAAGAAGAAAAACGAAGAAAAAACAAGAGAAAGACGAACAAAAAGAAGAAAATATGAAAAGAAGAAGAAAAGAAGAGGGAAAAAGTGCATAACCTCAGAAAATAAGAAAAAGAAGAAAATAAGAAGAAAAGAACATACACCAAAGTACCACCACCACCACCACCACCACCAAACACTAGGAAGACGAAGAAGGAAAAGAAGAAAAATATGAAAAATTAATGGATAACTTTATTGTATTAGTGTAGATAAGAAAACATGAAAAAAAGAAGAAAAAGAAGAAGAAAAGTAAAAAAAAATATATAAAAAAATATTGTTGAAGCAGTGCATACAAGAAAATATGAAAAAAGAAGAAAAAGAAGAAAAACAGTACCACCACCACCACTACCTACTAACCTTTGAGCCAATCTGGTTCCCACACTGCCCAGCCTGGAGGTGCACAATTTCCCTCATGGTGACGCTGGAGGAAGGAGGGAGAGAAGAACAGGAGGAGGAATGTATGTTACTCCCTCAACTCACTCGGGAAGACTGAGGGGAGAGGAGAACTACCCGTCTACCCCCCTCCCTTCTCCCTCCTCCCGTGTGTGTGTGTGTGTGTCTGTGAGTGCCGGTTCAGCCAGTTTCTCTTCCCGTCTGGCACTGGCACTAAATTTACCAACTGTGATGTTACATGAGGTTATTATTGTTATTTTTTTCTTCTCCTTTTGTTTTTTATAATTTTTTATTTGTATTAGTTGTCAATTGTTCGTCTTATTATTTTTTTTTTACTTTTTCTAATCTTGATAAATTTTCTTCTTATTTTTCCTTTTTTTGTCCCTCAAATTGTCCTTTTATTGTTTTATTACTTTTTTCTTCTTCTTTTCTTCCTCCTCCTCTTTCCTCTTCTTTCTTCTTCTTCTTCTACCATTAAATTGACCAAACTCTTATTTTTTTAGCTCCTCTCATGATCAAGGAAAAAAATAGGACAGTCCATCCTTACGTCAATGGAAGATGAAAAGAAAATGGGCTTTGAGAGAGAGAGAGAGAGAGAGAGAGAGAGAGAGAGAGAGAGAGAGAGAGAGAGAGAGAGAGAGAGAGAGAGAGAGAGAGAGAGAGAGAGAGAGAACACATGCGCTCTATTAATAACTCATTTTTACTGACTTCACATTTTTTTTTTGTGTTAATGAAATATAAAAGAAGATGGAGTGAAAGAAAACGAGAGAGAGAGAGAGAGAGAGAGAGAGAGAGAGAGAGAGAGAGAGAGAGAGAGAGAGGCACATGAGGAAGAAATTAAAAATACTCTTCGCTTTTTCCCCTCTCTCTCTCTCTCTCTCTCTCTCTCTCTCTCTCTCTCTCTCAGTATACAAGGAAGCAGGAAGACCGCCCCCCCCCTTACTATTAACAAGACTGGTCATGAAGAGACGTACATGTTATAATTTTAAACTATGATATCATTAGTTAAAACGGGTGGTGGTGGTGGTAATAGTCGTAGTAGGAGTAGTAGAAGAAGAAGAAGAAGAAGAAGAAGAAGAAGAAGAAGAAGAAGAAGAGGAGGAGGAGGAGGAAGAGGAGGAGGAGGAGGAGGAGGAGGAGGAGGAGGAGGAGGAGGAGGAGAAGAAGAAGAAGAGGAGGAGGAGGAGGAGGAGGAGGAGGAGGAGGAGGAGGAGGAGGAGATAAAAACAAGAAACTGAAGAAGAAGAAGAAGAAGGAAAAGAAGAAGAAGAAGAAGAAGAAGAAGAAGAAGAAAGAAGAATTTAGAATAGAAGTAGTAGTAGTAGTAGTAGTAGTAGTAGTAGTAGTAGTAGTAGTAGTAGTAGTAGTAGTAGTAGTAGTAGTAGTAGTAGTAGTAGTAGTAGTAGTAGAAAATATAATACCAATACTACAGTGCCCCTTAAATAGAATAAAATAAAATAAAATAGAAAAAAACTAAAAATATTAGTAATAATTTGTAAGTAAAAGTAAAAAGTGCTCTCTCTCTCTCTCTCTCTCTCTCTCTCATAACATTGCGTGGGGTAGAGAGTTCACAGGTCAAGATCAAGATTAAGATGAAAGGTCAGAGAGAGAGAGAGAGAGAGAGAGAGAGAGAGAGAGAGAGAGAGAGAGAGAGAGAGAGAGAGAGATAATGACATGAACAGCCAAGAATGATGTCACTAACTTGTAGAGATTTGTGTGTGTGTGTGTGTGTGTGTGTGTGTGTGTGTGTGTGTGTGTGTGTGTGTGTGTGTGTGTGTGTGTGTGTGTATCAGTCTTTCTATTGCGTATGAATGTCTGCATATGTGTCTGTCTATCTGTATGTCTTGTTAGAGTGTTTGTGTGTGTGTGTGTATGTATGGACACAGAAGGGGATAAACAGGAGCACAAACAATTATAGATGTAAAAAAAAAAAATGCATTTATTTACATTCTACGGTGAAAAATAAAGTACACAGGCATTTTGATCAGAGAGAGAGAGAGAGAGAGAGAGAGAGAGAGAGAGAGAGAGAGAGAGAGAGAATACAATACACATATTTATTCTTTAATTAAACAAATGTAGAAATGCAATGTAAAATATGGCATTTGTAATCCACAGACTTAGTTAAACGTGGCAATCGCTCACCGTAGATTTTTTACGCGCGAATCAGCAAACTCTCTTACAAATTTATATAACCAATATTTTTTTTCTTCTTCCACGCGATATGGCAAACTTTTCCCCATAAATCAATAAACAATAATCTTTCTTCTTTTTCTAAGCACAATAAGTAGTTGCAATATTTTTTTCAGATTCTCTACAAATTTATAACCAAAAATCTTTTCCTTTCCAATAAATCAATAAGCAACAAATTATCTTTCTTTTTCATACACAATAAATAGTCACCATATTTTTTTCTCATAAACTTAAAGGAAAAGGCACCACTTTATTTTTATTTGAATAAGCTGCTGGAAAATCTCTTAGAGAGAGAGAGAGAGAGAGAGAGAGAGAGAGAGAGAGAGAGAGAGAGAGAGAGAGAGAGAGAGAGAGAGAGAGAGAGAGAGAGAAATCAAAAAGGAAAAATCACTCAAAATCTGGGGAATAAATCTCCATGAAATTTTAATCATTTGTTCCTCTAAAATAAGGAAAAATAAAGAATAATTAAAATCTATCACAACTTCCAATCATATCATATCCAGTCATATCATATCAGAGGAAGACAGACAAACAGACAGACAGACACTTCCTATTAAAATATTACTACAAAATCTGAAAAAAAGAAAAATTATAAAACCCTACAAAACACATGAACTGCCAAGCCGGGATAGAAAAATATTTGATTCATCATAATTTTCAAACTGGAAGCCTAGGAATGGGTCAAATATCATATCATGCAGTAACAACAATAATAAAAACAACAATATCAACAATTGCTCATGCACCCTCTGTAACCTTGACAACCACAACAAACAACTACTATAATTACTCCAACAACAACAACAACAACAACAACAACTGGCATTATTTTCACAGCCACCACCACCACCATCACCTCTCTCAACATGCATCTTTTCACACAAACTAAATTAAACTTGCAAGAATGAAAAACTTAACTAAATATATGTAAATGCCAGAGAATCATCACTTACTCTAAAATGTTCTAAATTCACAATGCTAGACTAAACAAGGAACTAAACGCTTCATTTAAGAGGGAGGTTTCAAGACATTTATCCCTTTCTTTTGGCTAACTCTATAGGGAACTGGCAACTAAGTGGGCCTTTTTTTTAATATTATGTTGCCCTTGGCCACTTTTCCCTTTCTACATTAAAAAAAAACACACAAAAACATGCAAACACCAATAGAACATTACTCCAAAACTTCCTAAACTTGCAAGAATGAAAAACTTAACTAAACGCATTCAAACACCAGACAATCACCACTCACTTTACAACTTTCCAAATGCAGAACAATGCCATTTACACATGCAAAACACCACCACAACCACAACCCCCTCTAAAGCCTCATAAAACTTCAACCATAAACAATACCAAAAAGTGAGAAGATTAGCGTGGTCCTCTCATTTCAAGTCCTGGGTTTGGCAAGGCAAATGGGTGAGCTTCTTAATGTGTTGCCCCTGTTCACCCAGCAGCAAGTAGGTACAGGATGCAATTTGGTGGGTAGTGGCCTTGCTGTCCCGGTGAATGGCGTGCGGTGTGCTGTGTGTGGTGTGTGGAGTGTGGAGCAAAATTTGATGTGTGTTGTGGTGTGTGTGGTGTGGAGTTTGGTGTGTGGTTTGTGGTGTGGTCTCAGCCCTAACCAAACATCAGTCTGAGGTCAGAGCTCACTGCATAATGGAGTGGGTTGGCTGGGCTATCACGTTTTGAGTGCATTCTACTCTCAAAAACGTGACGGACCATGGATGAGTACCAGCTAGGCGACTGAACCGGTAGAACGCGGCCTCAAATACCTTCCAAGTGGCCATCATAATAATCAAGGAACAGATCTGGGCAACAGTCGGAACAATCCACACAAGCCAGTTCGTCATATGACTGTTAAACATTAGAATCTGAGGGAGGTATGAGGCAATCCAAGCCAGCGTTGTGAGAATGGTTAAATATCGTTTGTCAGATATTGTCATGGAGGAAAGAAGGGCCAGAGGAATTAAACTGATATATCGACAACAATTATGAAAGTATCCTATTTTCTCTGGGGTTCTCTGAGCAGCTGTGTGGATGTAGACAGCAAAGTTGACGAGGAAAGGGGTGGCAATTGCGATGACGAGCCACCACCAGCCTAAGGTCCCCATCACCACAGACATGGCTGTTACACGCCCACCTGCCACACACAGACAAAAGTAATTAGGTATGCTACAAAACGTGAGTGAATTATAAAAAGTCAAAATTATGATAAAAAAGGCAAGAAATTGGAAGAAATCTCAGCCAAACAAAAATAAATCAAAAATAAAACTAAGAAATAAAAAAAAAGATGTAAGAAAAAAAAGAAAAGAAATAAAAAAACTGAGAAATTGGAAAAAAAATGTAAGTAAAAAAAAAATAAATAAAAAACTAAGAGAAAAATTAAGAAATTGAAAAATAAATGTCAGAAAACAAAATAAGAATATAAGAAAATAAGTAAACAAGGGAAATGTAAACAAGAAAACATATCATTATCATATCCAAACAAAACAAAATAAAGAGAGAGAGAGAGAGAGAGAGAGAGAGAGAGAGAGAGAGAGAGAGAGAGAGAGAGAGAGAGAGAGAGAGAGAGAGAGAGAGAGAGAGAGAGAGAGAGAGAGAGAGAGAGAGAGAGAGAGAGAGAGAGAGAGAGAGAGAGAGAGAGAGAGAGAGAGAGAGAGACCCAGATTAACTTACACATATTAAGCGTTAGAGTGAAGGTGATGAGGAAAATGTGCATGAGGGGGAGGTAGCTGCCTGTCTCATCGTAACATTGCACCCACACGTACCGACAGACCCCATAGATGGCGTACAGAGTCAGGTACACTGCTGTCACTATCATTATGATGTCTGTGGGGGGAAATTAGGTTAGGTTATGTTACAGATATGCTTTGGTTCACACACACACACACACACACACAATAAGGAACTAGAACAGAAAATTGATTAAGATTATATATATTAGAGAGAAGGAGAGAGAGAGAGAGAGAAATGACAAAAATTAATGATGAAAATGATAAAAAATATAGAGTAAAAAAAAAAAATCTGACAAAAATACAAGAAAAAATAAATAAAACTACAAGCGCAAGTAAAAATAAAAGAAATACTTACAATATTCATTCGGAATGTCATCTTCCCACCACAGCCTGACCACCAAGTAACTCTGAGGGCAAGAAAACAGTAATTAGAGTATGCACCTTTTGAAAATATAACAGGAAACTTACACCTTTTGACAAATTAATTGGTAAACACACACCTTTTGAAAATTAATTAATAGTTATATCTTTTGAAAATTAATTACTGTTTACATAGAGAAACACTAATTAGAACATACACCTTTTGAAAATTAATGACCAACTTACACCTTTTGACAAATTAATAGGTATACACGCACCTTTTGAGAATGAATTAAAGGAACGATGAACTAAAGGATCAAGACAGAAAAAGAAAAGGAAGAAAATGAGGAAGAGATTAAGGCAGAAAAGAAGTAATGATAACAAAATGAAAAAAGGAATAAAAATAAATAAATAAATAAAGATAAAAAAAAAGAAAATGAGGAAGAGAAGAAGGAGAAGAGAAGCTAATAATAAGAAAAGAAAAGTAACAAAAGGAAGAAAAATAATGATAAACAGTTTCTGAGGCATTTTGAAGAAGAAAGAAAGAGAAAAGGAAATGTAGATTGTGACTTGAAAAATTGAGAATAAGTGAAATATGTAAAACAGAAGATAACAAGAAGGAAGAGATGAAGAAGGAAGTTAGAAGAAGAATAAGTGAAGTTTAAAAAAAAAAAACATAAATGCATTCCCTTGAACCCACAAAGGCAGTCTTGAAGATTATGGACACAACATGATCAAGCTACTTCCAAGCACGACAAAAAAAAAAATAAATAAATAAATAAATAAATAAACAAATAAATAAAAAGGAAGAAAATGAGGATGAGAGGCAGTGGGAGGAGAAGCAAACAAGCCTGTACCTGGTAGACAGCCTGTACAAGGGAGCCTGTGGAGCAGTAAAACAGCCTGAGGGAAGCTGTCCAACACTTAATTGTCAGGCTCTCACTCTTCACACATCTCATCAAACTCCTGCAAGCACAACAAACCAAAACTCGTGACATTGAAAACTAAACTAAACTTGTAAAATTGCAAACTAATCTAAACTTTTAAATTGTAAACAAAACTAAACTCATAAAACTGTAAACTAAACTTATAAAACTGTAAACAAAACAAAACTCGTAAAATCGCAAAATTGTTAACTAAAGTGGCAAAATTGCAAACTAAACTAAATTCAAATTCATAAACAAAACTAAAGTCGCAAAATCATAAACAAAACAAAACTCGTAAAATCATAAACCAAACTCGTGTAAATATCGAAACATAACTCTAAACTTTCTTAACTTCTTAGAATGAAAATCAAATTAAACTAGACTTGAAACAAAAGGGATAGACAGAAATAGAGATAGAATGAATGCATCTCTTCAAACACTCATTCAGAGATAGACAAATAGAGATAAGCTGAATGCATCTCTTCAAACACTCATTCAAACAGGACATTTCTAAACTTGCATGATTGATAAACTAAAAACTTGACTTGAAAATAAAGATCTACTACTACTACTACTACTACTACTACTACTACTACCACCACCACCACCACTACTACTAATAATAATACTTTTATGTAAAAAAAACACTGGACAAAAGTTAAAAAAAAAAGAGAAAAACAGAAAAAAAGGTCCATTGAGTTGCCAAACACTAAAGGAAAGAATCAAAGAGATCAAAGAAAAACAAAAGATTCTTGAAAGCTTTCCTTCCTACTACTACTACTGCTTCTACTACTACTACTACTACTACTACTACTGCTGCAGGACACTCACCACATGACAAGGTAATAGTTTGGGATACAGATTAACAGGAAGGTCTTGGCCTTCTTTCCCGCACTCCTCTGTGGCATTCTTGTCGCCTCATGCCTGGCAGAATGAAGAAAACAAGGTAGAGATTCACGATTAAATGTGTGAATAAAACAACCGCAGTCATTCATTCAGCAATAAGTGAAGAAAATATTTAAATCCAGCAATAAATGTGTGAATAAAAGAACACAAAACAACTCACTCGCTCAGCAATAAATGAAATGAAAATAATTAAATCCAGCAATGAATATGTGAACAAAAGAACACAAACATGTCATTCATTCAGCAATAAATGAATAAAAATAATTAAATCCAGAAATAAATGTGTGAATAAAAGAACACAAAACAAGTCATTCATTCAGCAATAAATGAAGAAAATAATGAAATCCAGCAATAAATGTGTGAAAAATTTAGGTTGTTAAGTAATATAGACAAAAAGACAATTAATTCAGTAATAAATGGATGGAAAGAGTTGTTAATTAAGTAAAATACACAAAATAAAGACAATTAAACGATAGATGGACAAAAAATGATTAAAAAATAAACTAACAAAAGAAAAATCAAAATCAAAAGAAAATATGTTCCAGTACTGAAAGAGTGAAGACAACAAACAAAACAAGAACTTTGATAAATAAATAAATAAACACATAGACAAACAGATAGATAGACAGATAAAAAAACAAAGATAAACAGATAGATAACTCAGATAGATAAACAAATTGATATAAGAACTTTCACTTACCTAAAGAAGTGGAATAAATTTGTAATGATGCCAGCGACACAGAATAAGACAACAGAAATGGCCCCATTAACTGTGCCATTATAAAGCGAGCCCCTAATGAAATGTATGGCACAGCAAGCTAAGGTCAGGCTATTGTCAGCCAAGAGGAAGATGAGAGAGACGCAACCTATAACCTTTTCTGTCATTGTAAAGGTGACGAGTGACTGGTGATGTGAAATATGGATGGTTAATACTGTTTTGTGACTTGAGGCTGACTGGCTGACTGACTGACTAACTGACTGACTAACTGGTTATTGGTGTCCTATGGGGCTTGGCTAGCTGACTGTTTTAAGGGGCTAACTGGCTGTTATGTGACTAAATGACTGACCGTATTAAGAGATTTGACTGTCTGACTGACTGACTGGTTATTGATGTCCTATGGGGATTGGCTAGCTGACTGACTGTTTCAAGGGACTAGCTGACTAACTAATGTTGTGTTATGAGACTAAATGACTGACTGTATTATGAGGCTTGACTAAGACTGAGAAAGGGACTAACTGACTAGCTGACTGAATAACTGAAAGGCAAAATGGATAACTGTTTTAAAAGACTGACTGATAACAGGATTTGGGACTAAGTGGTTGCTGACTGATACTGCTTTATGTGACTTGACTGACTGACTGATTGACTGACTGACTGGCTGATTGTTAGTTAAAGAAAAAAAGAAAGAATTTTGCTGGTAACTCTTCTTATTTATCTTGAGCGTTTTTCTTATTTTTTATCTCCTTAAGTTTTTTTTCCTTCTCTTTTCTTCTTTTTATGAGATATGCACTGTTTTTCCTTTCCTTATTTGTCTTCTCTCTTTGCGTTTTCTAATTCACTGCATATTTGAATTTTCTATCACTTTTTTTTCCATCTCACATTAGTTCAGTTCTTTTCATAGCATTAGTGTCTTAAATTTCACTGCTTCTCTCTTTCTTTTCATATTTCTTTCTTGGGTTTTTCTTTTAAGGAGGAGAGGAGGAGGAGGAGGAGGAGGAGGAGGAGGAGGAGGAGGAGGAGGAGGAGGAGGAGGAGGAGGAGGAGGAGGAGGCGGAGGAAGAGGAGGTGTGGCAGCTCTCCCTTCCCTTACTGTAACATAAAAGGTGAAGATAAAAGTAATCTTAGTATAACAGCAAATAAACTGATAAACACCTAGCCCATTTTGTTAGCCCATTCTGTTACTGAAGGGGGAGAGTTAAGAAGAAACGGGAAACTTAATAAATACAAACACTAGTAAACAAAAGAAATTAAATAAAGATGATAGTAATCTTAGCGTAACAACAAAACATTAATATACCGATAAACACTTAGCCCACTCTGTTACTGAAGAAATCGGAAATTTAAATTAATACAAACTTAGTAAATAAGAAAAATAAAATAAAGATGATAGTAATCTTAGCGTAACAACAGAACATTAATATACCAATAAACACTTAGCCCATTCTGTTAGCCCATTTTGGTAGCCCATTCTGTTACTGAAGGGGGAAAGGTAAGAAGAAATGGGAAACTTAATAAATACAAACACTAGTAAACAAAAGAAATTAAATAAAGATGATAGTAATCTTAGCGTAACAGCAAAACATTGATAAACAGACAAACACTTAAACTACTGTTACTAAAGGGAAAATTAAGAAGTAGAAAAACTTAATAAATGCACACACTAGTAAACAAGAGACAAGATATAAAGATAATGGCAATCTCAACGTAACAGCAAGACACTAATGAACAGATAGATAAATTGATGGTTCTGTTACTGTGAGGGAAAATGAAGTAGAAAAACTTAATAAATACACACACAAGTGAACATAATAAAAGGTGAAGACAGTAGTAATCTTAGTGTAATAGCAAAACAATAATGAACATAAGTGAACAAAACAATAATGAACAAGACAATAATGAACAATAATGAACAAGCTAAGAGGTGAAGAAAGTATTAATCTTAGTGTAGCAGCAAGACAATAATGAACATATGTAAACAATAATGAACAATAATGAACAGATAAAAGATGAAGGCAATAGTAATGTTAGTGTAATAGCAAGACAATAGTGAACTGATAGACACACTGACCATGGTGTTAGTGAGGGAAAAATGAAGAAGTATAAGTCTTAGTAAATACACACACTAGTAAACAAAAGATTTACACACACACTTTGTCAGGAAAGATAAATGTGACCTTGCTTAAAAAAAAAGATATACTAAAATAAAAAGAAAAGAAAAAATCAACAATATATATCTTTTTTAGCATTTTGTCACCTTACTTTAATTCTCAATACTTGATTTCAGTGCTATATAAAAAAAGAAAAAAAATAAATAAATAAGTCAAATAACAACAATTTTCTATTTTTAGCATTTTGTCACCTTATTTCAATTCTCAATATTTGATTTCAGTGGTATATACAAAAATATAAATAAATAAAAATCAACAATAATTTTCTTTGTTTTTTTTAGTATTTTGTCACCTGACTTCAATTTTCAACACTTGATTTCAGTGGTATATTTAAAAAAAATCAATATCTGTTTTTTTTCTAGCATTACATTACTTCATTTCAATTCTCACTAGACTTTACAGGTATAAAAAAGAATAATAAAAACAGACACACACACACACACACACCCACACACACACGGAGAGGAGATGGAGGAAGGGCACCAGAACCAGGAAGAAGTCTTTAAAATCCATTTCTGCCAAATTCCAAGCTAAAATACACCATAACTCCTTTTCTTCAGCCTCACGTCACCTCACTACAGTTCCTTCCACTTTCTCACATTCCCCAGAAGAGCAGTGAAGGAGAAACAAAGGATTGGTGTACCTGTATGCAAAAAGGTGGGACAGTGCAAGGACACAGAGCAACAAACTGAGTGAAGTGTCAGTGAAAGATAGCAAGATTGTGTTCTCATATCTTAACCGCCGCTGATAAGATAAGAAGTGCGATAACTGCCATGTAAATAAAAAAGAAATGAAAAGGAAGTAACAAAAAATAATAATAATGATGAAAATGTTAATAAATGAGGACTTCATATGTTATAAAAGCAATTAGGAAGTTTGTAAAAAATTTCATCACATACTTTGGAAACCTAAAAAACTAAATAAAAAATTGATATATATAAAACACACTGTGGAAACCTATAAAAATAATATTGACAAAAATAGTGATAAGAATAAAGAGAACACACATTATAGAACAAAATACATTATGAAGCTAATAGAAAATTCCATTATTTACAGAAAATTGAAAAAAAAAAATAATAATGAATAAAAATAAATAAATAAATAAATCTGTAATCCAAGTCAGCATTCCCAAACACACACACACGCACACACACACACATACACACTCCTATACAAATGACCATGAAATAAGTGTGTGTGTGTGTGTGTGTGTGTGTATTTACCTAGTTGTATATTACAGGGTTCGAGCTGGGCTGAACGTGACCTGTCTCCATCTCTACATTTATCCATCTTTTCCTTAAATTTGTGCACACTTTCTACTGTTACAATCTCATCACTTAATCCACTCCAGATGCCTGCCGTCGTGTGTGTGTGTGTGTATGTGTATTTACCTAGTTGTATTTACCTAGTTGTCGTTTTACAGGGCCTGGGCTTTATGATCATGTGGCCCCGTCTCCATATCTACACTTATCCAATCTTTCTTTAAAACTATGCACACTCGTTACAGACACTACTTCTTCATTCAAACTGTGTGTGTGTGTGTGTGTGTGTGTGTGTGTTTTACTATCATTACAGAGACAAGAAATAGTTAGAGATGAAATAAAGGAAAACATTACACTGCTTTACACAAAAAGTGAAGTTAGTGGTGTGTTTTCAATGAGCAGTTAGTATCTAGTGGTTATCTGAAGGAAGAGAAGAACCAGCTCTGTAATATTCAACGATTCAAGGTAAAAGTGCTTATGATTTTATGATACAGTGATAAGAGCAATAAAAATGTGTCAAACTGAAATGCTCTTATCTCTCTCTCTCTCTCTCTGGCTCTCTCTCTCTCTCTCTCTCTGTTTGGCTGTCTCTCTCTCTCTCTCTCTCTTTCTGTTTGTCTCTCTCTGTTTCTCTCTCTCTCTCTCTCTCTCTCTGTTTGTCTGTCCCTCCTCTCTCTCTGTTTGTCTCTCTCTCTCTCTCTCTCTCTCTCTCTGTAAGGAAATGTGTTAAAAATATATACCATTAGAAATATTGTTTTAAGATTAATATAACCTCTCTCTCTCTCTCTCTCTCTCTCTCTCTCTCTGATATCACGTGATCACTTTATTCATCTATTTGTATGCACAGGTGAAGCAAGATGGTCCCCACTAGACTGTCCTTTTCCAACATGGGTCATAAAAAGATAAAAATACAAACAAAAAGTTGCAATAACTCATCAGACCTACATGTGGCAGAATCTGTATATATTTACCTATTTCCACCTAACATCCCCATCTGTCTAATGTTCTCTTAACCCCTCCAGTATCATGACATATTTCCATATTCTGGTGACTATTTGGTGATTTTATACAGCTTCAGGAACTCAAGGGGGGATTAGAATAGTGAAGACTGTGGCCATTAATCTTCTGACCTCCATAGACCCTTCCTAATGTCAATAAAATGGTCTAATCGCACCCAAAACTCATGGTAGAAATGTGTCCCAGTACTGAAGGGGTTAAAATAGTGAAGACTATGGCCATTAATCTTCTGACCTCCATAAACCCTTCCTAATGTCAGCAAAATTATCTAATGGTGCACAAAGCTTAAGGTCAAAATGTGTCCCAGTACTGAAGGGGTTAAAATAGTGAAGACTGTGGCCATTAATCTTCTGACCTCCATAGACCCTTACTAATGTCAATAAAATTATCTAATGGTACACAAATTTAAAGTAAAAATGTGTCCCAGTACTGAAGGGGTTAAAATAGTGAAGAGTGAGTTCCATAGACCCTTCCTAATGTAAGTGAAATCATTCAATTATACCAAAACTCAAGGTAAAAAATGTGTCCCAGTACTGAGGGAGATTAAATTGATGAATTGATCCTGCACATATCTATACACATATTTAGAAATACTTTGCTCTCTCACCACAAATTTTCCAAGGCCACAGAGACAACTAGGCAGGTTTTCAAGACAGTTTCTCCTTATGATAAACCAGAAATCTCACCAGTCCATCACCAGAAACAAAAAACACTCCTAAAAACACGAGTATCTTCAACTGGAGCCTTTGGAAAGTAGCGATGGAGAGAGAGAGAGAGAGAGAGAGAGAGAGAGAGAGAGAGCAAAACGTTTCAGAATACAGACCTTAAATAGATTAATTCTTTAGGTTTTTATATAGATGGGTTAATTCTGCAGTATCTGAAGGGTAGACAAGGGATGACTTCAGTGTTCTTATTTATTTCATTATGCTCTTTGCTGGTACAAGGGAATAAATTTTACGACGTTTTTTGTTTGACGGGAATATTACGAAGAAAAAGAAAAAGTTGTCTTCATTTGCAATTATATATTAAAATTCATTGTTTTTATTGTTATTATTACTATTATTATTATTTCTTAAGATTTTGGCTTATTCTATTTCTTCATTTTATTTTGTTTGCTAATCAATATCATGGTTTATTTCATTCAATTATGTAACTTTACTTCATTTATGTGTTTTCTTACAAATTAAAAAAGGAGAAAGATGGGGAAAAATTACATAACTAGACAAAAAATGAAAAATTACACTAGAAAAGACTAAAAAAAGAGAGAAAATGAAAGAACTGGACCACAAAAAACAAACAATACCAGAAAGAGGAAAAATTGGACAAAAAATGGTAAAAAAAAAACTATACTACAAGAAAAACAGATAAAGAAAAGGAGAGAGAAAAATAATTACAAAAATCAGGAAGAATAAGTAAGAACCACAAAATATACACAAAAAAAAAAAGAAAAACAATAGAAAAGACACAAAAGAAGAAAAGAAGGAAAAAACTAGCAAGAAGAAATCATCCCACAAATAATGGATATATAAAGGAGAAACAAAAAATAAATAAATAAAAGCTAATGAAGACCTATACCACACAACCATAAACCAAAAAAGAAACAGAAAAAAATAAAAAAAAAAGGACAAAACAAGCAAGAAAAAAATATACATGCAAAAAAAAAAAAAAAAAAAAAAAAAAAACTAAGGGCATTACCACACAGCAATAACCCAAAAAGAACAGAAAAGAAAAAAAAAAAAAGAAAAGGAAAACTAGCAAGAAGAAAAGAATAACTAAAAAGAAAGGGGAGAAAAAATGTAAAAAAATCAAGAAACACAAGAACCATACCACAAAACACAAAAAAGAAAATAGAAGACAAAAAAGAAGAAAAACATAAATGGAAATATAAAAAGAACTATCACAAAAAAGTAGTTATGAAGAAAAAAAATGAATGGTAAAAAAAAAAAAAAAATAAGATCCATACCACAAAACACATAAAAAGAAAAGAAGACAAAAAAAGAAGAAGAAAAGACAAAACTAGCAAGAAAAAAAACAATACCACAACAAAAAATAAAAGAAACAAGAGAAAAATAAAAAGAAAATCAAGAAACACAACAACCATATCACAAAACACACACAAAAAAAAAATAGAAGACAAAAAAAAAAGAAGAAAATAACACAACTGGTAAACTGGCAACATAAAAAAAAGGAGTGAAAAATTTGAATAAGAAAATACCAAAAACTTTGACCCATCGCACACAACACAATAAACACCAACACACAAGTAAACACCAAATAGAAGCTATGAAGGTGCAGGGTTGGTGTCCTTGAAGGTGAGGATCTCAATAATGATGTCCACCACGGCCCGTAGGATGAGAGGGGAGAAGCCGTGAGTCATGAGGGTGAGGGGAGTGTCTCGGCTCTCCACCTCCCTCACTATGTGCTCCAGTACGTCCCTGTGGGGGTGAGGGGAGATGTGGTGAGGGGAGGTAGTGGTGGTGGTGGTTGTGATATGAAGGGAAGGATATTAAGCTGAAGGATTAGAAAAAAAAGGATAGAAATAGAATAGAATTGAATATAATAGAATAGAGGTAGTGGTGGTGGTGGTGGTAGTGATGTGAGGGAGGGGTATTGTGAATCAAGAGTTACCTGTACACAAACTATAGCAAGGACAATTAAGGGGCCGCCGTGGTACAGTGGAACCATGCGTGCTTTGAAGGTCCGAGGGGTCTCCAAGTGCACTGGTTCGAATCCTGTCCACGGTCCGAGTGTAGGTTGGGTTTCCTCACACAGGGCAATGATTTCCAAGCAGGTGGGCTTTTAGATAGGAGGTACCCCAAAAATACCACTTTTAGCCCATAAATTCCTGCGAAAAGCCCACATGGTATAAATAAATAAAAAAATAAATAAAAATAAACTTACTTTATCATGTTAGCCTGTCCCTCAAACTGCTCCCAGCCGCCCCGAGCCCCCACCACCTCCCGGCTTATCTCTCGTAGCCGCAAGTTACGAGATGCCAGGTAGAAATAGTCCTCCGCTAATTGTGCTGCCTCCGCTGGAGTGAGAGAGAGAGAGAGAGAGAGAGAGAGAGAGAGAGAGAGAGAGAGAGAGAGAGAGAGAGAGAGAGAGAGAGGTTATTTGAATCTTAAAACAATATTTCTGATGGTGTCTATATTTTTAACACATTTTTCTTACAGAGAGAGAGAGAGAGAGAGAGAGAGAGAGAGAGAGAGAGAGAATTTTCACCCTTCACAAAAAAAACTACACACTACAAAAAGTAAAAAAAAAATGAAAACAGCAAGAAAAAGGAAAAAAATACACAATAAAATAAAAAATAAAATAAATAAGTAAATAACAAATAATAAAGAAGAAATAATAATACAGTACACACATAGAGGAATCCGTCACTCACTCTCAGTCAGCTTGGTGAAGGAAGAGATGACGGCAGATTTGGGAGTGAGTTTCTTGATTCCATTCTTCTCCAGTGTTAGTCGCAGGTCCCTTCCCTTCTCCTTACTTAGCCTCAGAAGCGACAGCAACATGGTCTGGCTGTAGTAGTAGTAGTAGTAGTAGTAGTAGTAGTAGTAGTGGTAGTGGTAGTGGTAGTGGTAGTGGTAGTAGCAGTAGCAGTAGTAGTTGTAGTAGTAAAAGACAAATAAAATAATTACCCACAAAGATGCCAAACGAGAATATCAAACACAAAAATCCATACACCATGTTACTAATTCTACACCAACAACATCCATCAATTTATTATGAAGTGGCACTCACCTTAGGCACTCAGGCGGTGACACTCTTCTCTGCAGCTCCTCCTGTGTGACCGTCAGCCTTTGCCCCTCGCGCCCCACGGCCAGGAGAGGCGGCACCCAAAACTCTAAACCTGCAACACACTGACTCTGCAACACTCTACACACTAAGGTAAGGTTAGGTTAGGTTAGGTGAGGTGAGATGAAGCTGAATTAAGTTATGTTAGGTAAAGTAAACAACACACATGCCACTTTCAACACTGACTCTACAACACTTGGCACACTCAGGTTAGGTTAGGTTAGGTAAGGTGAAGGTAGATTAAGTTATGTTCAGTAAAGTAAGCAACACACATGCCACTTTCAACACTGACACAGACAAGTTACAATAGAAAACTCAAATACAGCCAAGATAGAATAGATTAGACTGACAGGCCAAACAAACACTAAATCGACAATCACCTAAGCTGGCCATCTCCTCATTATTCTTTAAATTAGATACAAGCAAGTTAAAATAGAAAAATTAGATACAGCAAGTTAGATTAGGTTAGATTGACAGGCCAAACAAACACTACATCGACAATCACCTGAGCTAGCTGCCTCTTCATTTTCTTGGCTCTCCTCCACCCTAGAGTCGTCCTGAATGATGTGCACGATCTCCTCCTCGTTCTCTATGCCATCGCAGCTCAGGATCTCCTCATGTATGTCATCGTTGTGCTCCACGCCAGCCATCCTCCGAACACTCCCCACCCTCAGATGTTTGTGTTTTCTCTACTTTGTCACTTGGATCCCCTCTCTCTCTCTCTCTCTGTAACTAAAAAGGGCCACAGAGATGATTAGCGGCATTTTCAAGATGTTTATGATGGCTGGCTCTCTCTCTCTCTCTAATCAAAAAGAGCCACAGAGATGACTATAGCGGGTTCTCTACCTTGTCACTTGGATGGTCTCTCTCTCTCTCTCTCACTTAAAAATACCACAGAGATGATTATTGTAGATTTTTCAAGATATTTGTGTTAGCTCTACCTTTTCTTGGATGCTCTCTCTCTTTTTCTCTAACTTAAAATGGCCACAAATATTACTATAGCAGTTTTTTCAAGTATTTCTCCCGTCCATAATGTAGAAATCTCGTCACTCTGCCTCTACATCCATAAAAAGCACATAAAAAAACTCGTGTCAATTTAAATAAAGCCTTTTGAATTAGTGTACAATCTCAGAAGTGACAATAGGAGCCTAATCTCCGTCACTTTTTCTTCCTTTCTACTTCATTTATCGCTTATTTTCCACAATGTAAGGTAATTTGAAACAGTAGGGAGTTTCTGCACACCTACCACTACTTCTGTTCCCTCTTATGAGTCAATTCACTGTTAATTTTCCTCGGCTGGGGTCGTTTAAAGGGCCCAGGGCAGGTAAACAGCTTGGCCAAGGATGGGTGTTGCGCGGATGTAAACAAACGCACGTGTTATTATTATTATTTTCTTCTTTTTCTTCTTCTTCGAGAGAGGGGGAGGTTCTGATTCCGTTGTTATCACTATTGCTATCATCATTATAATTTTTATTATCATTCTTCTTGTTGATTTTTTTTTTTTTTTTGAGATAGAGAGGCCGATTCTACAGCTTATTATCACTATTGTTACTATTAATATCAGTACTATTCTTTATTTTCATCACTGTTATTATTATCACTATATTTTCCTAATGTAAAAGGATAACTAGCTTATTTTAATACAACATTTATACTTTAGACACGTACTGACATTAGAGGCGGCGGCAGCGGTGGTGGTGGTGGTGCCTGGAGGGTGTTCACTGCTTAGTCTTGTTACACACCCACACGAATTCACACATAGCCGTATATACTCAAAAACAGTCTTATATACCCGGAACACTCGTAAATACATTCAAACACCCCAAAGCAAATCTAGAACATATCTATATACGCCCACATATACATACATATATACAAACACACGCACAAGTGAAGTGTTAATCGCGGCAAATTTTAACCGGGCCAAGTAGCAAGACAAAAGTGAACCAGGATTGCAACTCAACCATCTTCCCCATACAACTCCCGACGTTCATCTATTTAAGGTATTTCTAAGGCCATTTACTCAGTTTTAGGCTTTTTTTTTCGCATATGAGAGTGAAAACAGCTCGAAATGTACCCAGATAAAGGCCGATATACAGGTCGTCAATATTACAAGTATATATTTGTTCCTCTCACCTCCCGTAAGCTAAACATGTCTCAAAATAGAGCCACTAGTGTAGTACTTCATATCCGGTGGTCAAATATTCCCAGTATGGCTAATTTTTGCTGTAGTGAGAGAAGAAAGGCAACTTATGGCGCTGGCTGCTCCATTGATGTTGCCGCCTTCGGATCTCCCGCCTTCCCGTCAGCCTACAGGTTCCAATACTTTTTTTCATATATATGCTAACAATAATATTACGCTTCTTTGGTATGTTTTTATGGTTTCTTTAAATATTTTGTTGTCTTTGAAGTGTTTCCCGCGCCTCTATTCGGTATATATGTGCTGTTTAGTGATGTTTTATAGCGTGAATAAGAGCCTTTTCAACTGTCAAAAATTTTCATACAGCCATATAGCGAATTTTTATTTCAAGCTATAACTGGGTTTTTATGGTATAAAAAATCACTTATGCGCTTTTAAGGTGAAATCAACCAATTGTGTGAAATGTCAAAATGGCTGAAAGCTTTACTAGTTTTATAAGTGAAAATGTTTTTATACTTTTCCCATACTTAATTTACACAGTTCTTTAAAACTAGCCAGGCTGGAGATGTTATGATGTTGTGGATATTAGTTAAAGTATTTGTCAAGTCATAAAGTATAAGGCATTTGGCCGTGGCTTCGTTTTTTCTATACATTATTTTTAAATTATATACGTAATTTAACCGAGTCACCCCTGTTCCCGCGCACCCTGATGACATCACAGCTCATCCTTGCTCTGGGTTAGTGTCTCTCTTCCAACCCTCCAGTTCGTCAATATTTTGCCTAATATCTAGTGATTTCTGTGTGGTTTCGAATGTTTCTAAGCTCAGGTATGTAGATAGTACCAGTAGAAGGAAGAAGAAAGGAGAATGAAGAAGGAAGGAGGAGGAGCCAAGCCACAATACTTAACTTTTATCTCCATTTCCTCCATATTTTGCCTAATATCTAGTGTTTTGTATGTGTTATGATGTATTTCTATGGTCGAGAAGCAATAGAAGGAAGAAATAAGGAAAAGGAGGAAGAAGAAAGGAAAAAGGGAAACAGAAGAGGAAGAGAAGCCAAGCCAAGATATTTAGGTAAGTCTCTAGCAATCTTGCCGTTCTTTATAATACATTTTATTTTTTAAGTATATTTCGCATGTTTTAAATGAGTTTGATAACATTGAAGTGTGTTTTGAGTGTTATAAGTGCGTTTTAGTGTGTTTTCAGTGTGTGTTAGATGTTTTTAGATATATTTTTAGTTATCTTGAGTGTGGTGTGGAGGTGTGTTCGACTATCTGGATGTGCTTTGAGTGTGTTTGAGGGCATTTTGAGAAGTTGCATGGTGTTTCGAGTATGTTTTGCCTTAGTTATGAGTGTTTTGTGTGGTTTGTGTGTGTGTGTGTGTGTGTGTGTGTGTGTGTGTGTGTGTGTGTGAGATGAGGAGTTTGGTGTTTATTAATTGAGTGTTCCCATCGAGTTGTATTTGCTGTTTGGAGGCATTTTGGTGTGTTGTATGGAGATTAGTGTGTGTTTTGATTTAGTTTTGAGCGCTTAAAGTATTTTGGGTGCGTGTGGTGTGTGTTTGAGATTTGTTTAAAGTCAATAGAATCATATGAAAGGTATTTTGTGCATAAGTGCAAACATTCCTAAATATATACATACGTACATACATACATACACTATTTGACAAAACCGGATTTCCATAAGCTTCTCCAGATTTTTATATTTCCTTAAAAATTGCCTTCTGTAACACAAACTTCCTTGAAAATTGGATAACATATACGTTTGGGTAACACCATGCTTTAGATACCTAGCCTTGATAAAAGCATACAATTTGGTCCTTTGATATGTAAAACAAGACAAATAATACGTGTTAGATAACAAATAAGAAAATACAGCAACATTTACCTGGTTAAAAGTAAAATAATGTGTTGAAATTGAATAAATAAAAAAATATACTGCAACATTTAGTCATTTACGTGGTGTGATACGAGTGTAAAATAATATGTGATAGATAACAAATAAGAAAACACTGCAACATTTACCTGGTGTGTTGTTAAAAGTAAAATAATATGAGATAAATAGATAAAAAAAAAATATACTGCAACATTAGTCATTTACCTGGTGTGATGTTTGTGTAAAATAATACGTGATAAGATAAGAAATAAGAAATCACTGCAACATTTACCTGATTTGTTGTTGATGTTCCTTTGCGCGCTCCTAGCCAAGTTCAAGTCACCATAAAAGGAAACACTATAGAGGGGAAACAAATCACTCCGGCTCATAGTTTTTCAGGGCCTGCTTGAGTGACTAAGGCCTTCCTTCCATTCCACTCATGCAGGTCACTGGATCCCCTAGGCTGTGCGCGCGTGTAGGACCATGCATGCTTATTTATTTATTTTTCTATATTGTCAAAGTAGGTAAATAGAAATGTGGAAAATGTATGCTTACACTTCCAATAACATACAGAAGTAAGGTCTTGAAAGCACTACTAGAGGTTTGTAAAGGTAGAGGCGGGCGGGGGAAGGGACAACGCCGCGAGCTTCCTTCTGCGCTGTTTGGGAGAGACGAGCAAACGGCCCTCACTGAACCACCAACCTGTGCTTTGTGGTTCACAGCTTCATTATCTCGTTGCTCAGATTCAAAACTTCTTCATTATGTTGATCAATTTACCGCGTTTTTTTTTTTTTTTTATGCAGGAGAGAAGGCCAGCCAAGAGCAACATATTAATAGAAAAAAAAAGGCCCACTTGAATACTGGTTCTCTAAAAGATAAGTAAAGAGTCACAATTAGAGGGGAAATGTCTTGATATATCACTTTAAAAAGGTGTGGTCTGAATCGTTAACATCTCTCTCTCTCTCTCTCTCTCTCTCTCTCTCTCTCTCTCTGTTGACGAACCCACATCCACAAGTGTTTAGGCAAAGGTTTTCCATGAGACCAATGCAACTTAACCAGTAGCTAAGTACTATGACACATATTCATATTCCTTCTGCTTACTATTGCGTGATTATACAACTTCAGATACTTATATTGGGATTAAAATAGTGCAGACTCTGGCCGTTAATCTTCTGACCCCTATACACACTTCCTAATTCAAATAAAATCGTCCAATCATACACAAAACTAATGGTAAAAAGTGCATCCCAGTACTGAAGGCGTGTGTGTGTGAGAGAGTGACTTTCATTGATTGACAAGGGGTGGATAGAAATCACTAATGTCAACGCTTTTTCTTTAATATTGCACTATAAATATGGAGTGGTTATTTTCCTCTACAATAAAAGTAATGATAATAATTTCTTACTTTTATAACAATCAAAAGTAAAGTAAAATAAAGTAATTGTGAAGAAATGAAAAGCAAGCACTAAAACTACCAATAAAAGCTAAAACAATTAAATTATAAGATGCAAGAAATATACACAATAAATGATACATGAATAATGAGAAAAATGAAGATAAATAAATAAAAACACACAAAATTATAGATGAAGTCATATTTCATTCATAACCTTTTCTTTACAATACACATTAAAAGCTTCTGTCTTAGCACGGACTAAGGAAAAAAATATAAGTTGAATGCAAGTGAAATGGTGAAGGGGGAAATTCGTTAATTTGGTCAAAAAAATTGAAAAATTGGAAACTTGGTACTTGGGTTCGTCTCTGGAGAGGGAAGCTATGGCCGAAGTTGCCAGGCGCATAACGCACTGCTTACCTGGTAATGGCGGGTTTAAAGGGCCGGCCCTTTAAATACCCAAGCGCGCACACGCCCCTTTTTCTTCTAGTCTTTGTTTTGCTTGTATTTATTTCCTTTTTTGAGCTGTTTTATTTTTTTTTTTTTTTGCGTGATGTACTTGTACGACAGTTTAGGATCAGGCAGTGAGCCTGAGTGAGGGTGAGGAAGATGCTAAATCCTCAGTACTAATTGATACAGCCTTAGGAAGTGTGCGTGCCTGCAGCCTACCTGTTGATCGTACTTTACACGTGTTGAGTCCCCAAATTGTGACAATGCCACGTGTAAGTGGTAAAAGAAAGACTCAGGTTGAAACAGCCCGCCAGAAAGCCTTGAAAAGGTGGAAAAGAGAAGAAAGTGAGGAGCCTGAGACACGTGGTGGTAGTACTGGCGAGGCTTCCACCTCCGCCACCACCACCCTGCCACTCCCGACCCTCACGTGTCTGCTGCAAGCTACAGGCATAGTCTCCTGCCACCAGAGGAGAGTGAAGTTCACCAAACTAGTGAGGATAGTGCCTTGTTAGTGATATCATTACAAAGACTGCAAACAATTTTCAATTTGGTGAAATGTGAATGTGGCAACGGAATCACCGCAAAAGTGACAAGTTATTTGTTTGATTGTACTATAAATCTTCGGTGTGACAAATGTGACAGTGTTGTTCACCATTCAGAACCTATCAGTGATATGTTATATATTCTAATATGATAATAACGGGACCAGGAGCCTGTAAGGCTGACAGGCAAGTGAGAGCTCACCATTCAGAGAGGCTATATAGACGACATTCCCATGATGTAACATGGCCTGAAACTATCTAAACAGCCACTACCAGCCTCCAAACAGTTGTCAAGGGATTATGTAAGTACATATCTGAGTTTGGTACATATTGGAGTGAGTTATGTGGGGTTTTGAAGATGTTCACAGAAAATGCGTTTTTCTCGACTTTCAGTTTTTCAGCATATATTGTTGAATAACTTTTTCAGTAATTGGTCAATTTCAAAACTTTTGCAGCAAAATGATCAACAACCTCATCTTAACAAATGCCAGCATGATAATGCATGAACTCACTCAAATAAATTTACAACAGGCTTATAAACTCAAATTTTTTTATGAAAAAAAAAGGTAACAATTTGGCGTGTAATGAAATTTTTATAACATAGGTTATGTGTATGCCGATGCTGACATTTATTTGTTGTTATGTATATTATATGTGGTTAAGAGGAAATTGCCACACTGTTATTAGTTTTGATTTTATAATGGTATTTTGAATTATTTTCTTATCGCCGAAAAAATATTTATTGAAAAAAAACTATGCCACATTTCTGTACACCATAAACGTACACCTTGTGTATAAATATTATTGAATTCAGTAAAAAAATAGGAATGGGAGAGCCAAAAAACCGATATTGATATCGAGTCATCGAATTTCCACCTTAAACTTGTCAGGTGAGAGGTGAATGTGATGACCAGGTGAAAAATAAGCTTAACCCCCTTCAGTACTGAGTTTACCATGAGTTTTGGGTGATATTAGACGATTATAGAATTTTAAAAAAGTTACTGATGGTGCCAAGAGCCAAAAACTGTCACACAAAATAAAAAGTATATTATAGGAAGGATATACAGAAGCAGGCAGGGAGTTCCAGAGTTCACTAGAAAAAGAGATGAATGATTGAGAATACTAAAGTTGAGAAAATTTGATAAGTTGAATGCAGGTGAAATGGTGAAGCTTGTCAGGTGAGAGGTGAATGTGATGACCAGGTAGAAGATTACAGCATGGCCAGGTGAACAATAAGTTTAACCCCTTCAGTACTGAGACGCTTTTTATACCATGAGTTTTGGGTGTTATTAGACGATTTTATTGACATTAGCAAGGGTCTGTAGAGGTCTATAGATTAATGGCCACAGTCTTCACCATTTTAATCCCCACAAAAGTTTCTGCTGTATGAAATTGCCAAATAGTAACCAGAATGAATATGAAAATGTGTCTTGGTACTGAAGGGGTTAAGCATACTGAAGTGAAAATTGGAGACATAATGTTATAAAAGTAGGGTAATGGCTGGTCTACTTACGACTAGGCTTTAGTGAACACACACACACACACACACACCCACCCACACATTTGTCCTTGACTTTTATCTAATTCTACTTATCTTTAGGAAACTGGCAATCAAGTGGGACTTTTCTTTTAACCTTTTATTGTTCTCAGCCAGCTTCCCCTCTTGCATGAAAACACACACACACACACACATTCTCTCAGCCATCATTCTCTCTAAACTTTTAATGACAAGACACAAACGTTGAGAGATGGAGAGGCTCATTGCAGTCTATTTCCCTAACAGTACACCTGGGCACATTTTCAAAGCACTGAGTACCCTCATGAACACTGTGCCTCTTGAAAACCTGCTGGCTGTCACCCTCATTAACATCCTCGACTGAAATCCAAGCATCGGACATTGTAGGCATAGTGCTGGTCTGGCTTCTACTTTCCTCTCCACACCGCTTCCTCTTCCAAAATATGACAAACACAGTGAAGAAAGCAACAATGAGTAAGGACGAGGAGATGATAGTGACACGCAAATAATCTGGTGGTGGTGGTGGTGGTGGTGTTCTATGTGGTGTTTCATGGAGGGTATTATTACTTGATACAAGGGTGGGTTTGGAGTCTGTGGTGATGGTGGTAGTGGTTGGGGTCTGTGTGGTGGTGGATGTGGTGGGAGGAGGAGGAGGAGCTGAAGTGACAGTTGTAGTTGGTGTAGTAGTAGTAATAGTAGTGGAAGTGGGAGGAAAGGTGGTTGGTGGTGTGCTTGTAGTAGTAAGAGGTGTAGTAGTGGAAGTGGAAGTAGTAGTAGTAGTAGTAGTAGGAGGAGGAGGAGGAGGAGGAGGAGGAGGAGGAGGAGGTGTGGTAGAACTAGTAACAAAAGATGTAGTAATGGTGTTAGTAATAGTAGTAGTAGGTGTAGTAGAAGTAGTAGTAGTAGTAGTAGTGGAAGTAATAGAAGTAGTAGTAATCATATTAGTAGTATTAGAAGTCATAGTAGTAGAAACTGGAAGTGACTGCTGGTTTTCATGATAAGGATTGGCAGGGGTAGCATGATGTGAAACCACTGACAATGCAGTAGCACCACCATCACCACCACCACCATCACCATCAGTAGTAATAGTAGTAGCTGTAGTATGGATAGGAGAAATTACACTATCACTCAAGTTTGGGGTGGACTGACTAAAGTGAACAAAATGACGAGACTGAGGAAGTTGACTTGTGTGTTCTGTCCCTTGTATTGAGAATTCAGGAGTCATAGTTGGCGGTGAGGAGAATTCAGTACCAGACGTTTGTTGAGTGGTAGCAGTAGTAACATCAGTCAATAGAGAAGAAAATGTAGTAGGTTTTGATTCAGGTAAATCCACAATACTTTCTTCTACTGCAGGTGGTGTGGTCGGATCAGAGGTTACATTTGCCATAGTACTTGAGGTTGTATTTTCTAGAATGGGTTCTGATAGTGCCCTCACATTTCTCTTGGGTGGTTGTGGTGTGGTTGAAGCATGAGTGGTCCTTGGTTCATCATCAGTAGTAGTGGTAGTAAGGTCTGGGTGGTGTTCATCAGTAGTAGTAGTAATTGTAGGACTGGTAGAAAGACCTGAGTGTTGTCTGGTGGTGAGGGGACCTGGTAGGGAAAAGTTTGTAGCTTGTCAATCAAAGTGACTGGAAATAAGAAGAAAGAATGACATATCTGGAGAGGATAAATATAGATAAAATTGATACATGCTTGGTAGAATGAAAAAAAAAAAAAAAAAGATGAGAGAGAGAAAGTACAGAAAGATCAGAAGAGGCATGGAAGACAAGTTATTTGGAAAAGATGTATGCAGTTTGTTAATTAAAATGACAATGCAGCACAGAGAAAAGTAACAAAAAAAAAAAAAAAAAAAAGGGTAAAAGGGAAATGGCACCTGAAAACAACTAAAGGAAAATTTTAATAACATGGAAAAATCAAAGGAGGAAAAGAGTGATGGACTAACAACAGGGAAAATAAATGCTGTGAATCAGAACAGTAAATGAAATAACACAATTTAAAAGAAAAAATTAAAAAGAGAAAGATATAACAATTGAGATAAAGAGAAACTGGATATTTGAAAAATAAAATAAATAATAATAATAAAATAAATAAATAAAATGTTGACATAATGGGAATATTTAAATGATAGAAAAATATATATAGACTAAAAGAGGCAAGAAACACCCAACTATAAGAAAAAAAATAGAGAAAGAAGGCTGAATATACAAACATACATACACCAAAGCTGTCCTCCACCAAAAGGGAGATAGGCAAGACAAGACACAGTTTTCTCTCAGCCTTTAGCCAGCACAGAGGAGAGGAAATAGTCTTCTTTGTAGAGACTGGATTGGCTCAGAACTAGACTCCATAACAAATATTTGCACACTAATTCACAACACTCTCTCTGTCTTCAACCAACATGAAGGAAAAAAAAAAAAAAAAAAGTCATGCATTTTATAGTTTGGTTCAGAAAAAGACTCCACAACAAATATTCTTCAACGATAAGATACTTTTCATCAACTAATTCATTCCAATCTCTCTCTTTCTCTCTCTAACCCAAATGAAGTAGATAAAATAATACCTTAATTCTTTTAGGGATCAGTTTGGCTTGGAACTAAACTCCTTAGCAAATATTTTTCCAAGATAAGACACAATTTCCACTAACTCACAGCACACTCAGTTTGGTGTCTTGATCTCGTTAATATAATATAAAACTGTGCTTCTGCTTACCTGCTAAAACACTGTCATGGCACAAACACTCAACGATAAACACTACCCTCAAAAAGACGAGAGAGAGATGCATGACTGTTCTCTGCATCTCTCTTCAAACACTACAAAATAATTATATAGTTTCACAGGATGTGTGTGTGTGTGTGTGTGTGTGTGTGTGTGTGTGTGTGTGTGTGTGTGTCGTATCTAGTAGTTTCTTTGAATTTATCATATCAGTCTCA
This sequence comes from Portunus trituberculatus, assembly GCF_017591435.1. Lineage (NCBI taxonomy): Eukaryota > Metazoa > Arthropoda > Malacostraca > Decapoda > Portunidae > Portunus > Portunus trituberculatus. Next base: position 7,956,498 of record NC_059257.1, on the reverse strand, counting down.
CATCCTGTTCTTTGTTTTTCCATTTGTTATCATTTCCTCTTGTTATTTCATTACTGTCATTGTTTTTTTTATGGTGGTAATGGTGGTGGTAGTAATGGTAGTAGTAGTAGTTGTTGTAGTTGTAGTAGTAATAGTAGTAGTAGTTTCTTCCTTTCTTTAAGTATTCAAATAAAATAAATGCTTACTTTAATATTTAGTAGAGAAATATGTACTCTACTACTACTACTATTACTACTACTACTACAAACACCAACAACAAATAAAAATAACCTACATAACCACAACAGGTAAAAGAAAATCACATTGTAAAACAGAAAAACAAAATGCATCATCTTTATATAGAATCTTTTCACAATGGTCAACATGAAAGAGGTCACAAAAGGTCAAAGCCGCACTCAACCTCATTGCACCGCCTGTTTGACCTTGGCAATGATTTCTGGGAGTCTCGCGGCCTCGAGGACAAGAACGCGACGGTAGGGAGTGTATTCTGGGTCATCTTCATCCCATTCGCCAGATATAGAGGCTTGTCCCTTCACATTGTACTCGAAACTTGCCTTACACTCCTGAAAAGTTTGTTATTAGCTTCATTATATTATCACAGTTAGGTTAAAAAATTTGCACACAAACAAATAAAGGTTTAGAATATAGTAGTTAACCTCTTCAATGCTGGGACACATTTTTGTATGATTTATGTACGATTTGACCATTTTATTGACATTAGGAAGGGTCTATGGAGGTCAGAAGATTAATGGTCAGTCTTCATAATTTTAACCCCTTCAATATTTGGACACATTTTTGTATGATTTGTGTATGATTAGACCATTTTATTGACATTAGGAAGGGTCTCTGGAGGTCAGAAGATTAATGGCCACAGTCTTTACTATTTTAACCCCCCACACAAGTTTATGAAGCTGTATAAAATCCCCAATTAGTAAGCACAGTAAATATGGAAATGTGTCATGGTACTGAAATAATTCAAGGAAAATGTATATATGATCATAATTATTTTAGATAATTTTTTTTTTTTTTTTTTTTTTTTTTTTTACATTACAAGGGCACTGGCCAAGGGCAAACACAGTGTTGGAAAAAAAAAAATCCCGCTGGTTGCCAGGCCCTGTTAAAAGAAAAGTAGAAAGAGAAAAAACAGAAAAATCTAAAAGGAGGGTCCAGTTAATGTAAGAGGTGTCTTGACACTCCTCTTTTGAAAGAGTTTAAGTCATAGGCAGGTGGAAATACAGACACAGGTAGAGAGTTCCAGAGTTTACCAGTGTAGGGAATGAAGGAGTGAAGATACTGGTTAACTCTTGCATTAGGAAGATGGACAGAATAGGGATGAGAAGAAGTAGAGAGTCTTGTGCAGCGAGGCCGCAGGAGGGGAAGGCATGCAGTTAGCAAGTTCAGAAGAGCAGACAGCATGAAAACAGCGGTAGAAGACAGATAAAGATGCAACATTGCGGCGGTGACTTAAAGAATCAAGACAGTCAGTTAGAGGAGAAGAGTTGATAAGACGAAAAGCTTTAGATTCCACCTTGTTTAGTAAAGCTGTGTGTGGATCCCCCAGACATGAGAGCCATACTCCATACACGGGCGGATAAGGCCCTTGTACAGAGCAAGCAGCTGGGAGGGAGAGAAAATGGACGAAGACGCCATAGGACACCTAACTTCTTGGAAGCTGATTTAGCAAGAGTAGAGATGTGAAATTTCCAGTTTAGATTTTTAGTGAAGGATAGACCGAGTGTGTTTAATGTAGAGGAGAGGGAAGTTGAGTGTTATTGAAGAAGAGAGGATAGTTGTCTGGAAGGTTATGTCGAGTAGATAGTTGTAGAAATTGAGTTTTGAGGCATTGAACAAAACCAGGTTTTCTCTGCCCCAATCAGAAACAAGTGAAAGATCAGAAGTTAGGCGTCCTATAGCATCTCGCCTTGAGTCATTTAATTGTTGTTGGGTTGGGCGTCTGTTGAACGCTGTTGAATAATGCAGGGTGGTATCATCAGCATAGGAGTGGATAGGGCATTGAGTCAGATTTAGGAGATCATTGATGAATAATAGAAAGAGAGTGGGTGATAGGACAGAACCCTGTGGAACACCACTGTTGATAGTTTTAGGGAAGAACAGTGACCGTCTACTACAGCAGCAATAGAACGATCGGAAAGGAAACTGGAGATGAAGGTACAGAGAGAAGGATAGAATCCGTAGGAGGGTAGTTTAGAAATTAAAGATTTGTGCCAGACTCTATCGAAGGCTTTCGATATGTCAAGGCCGACAGCAAAGGTTTCACCGAAGTCCCTAAAAGAGGATGACCAAGATTCAGTTAGGAAAGTAAGAAGATCACCAGTAGATCTGCCTTTACGGAAACCATACTGGCAATCAGAGAGAAGGTTGTGAGCTGATAGATGCCTCATTATCTTCCTATTAAGGATAGACTCAAAGGCTTTAGAAAGGCAGGAAATCAAAGCTATAGGGCGGTAGTTAGAAGGATTGGAGTGGTCACCTTTTTTAGGGACAGGTTGAATGTGAGCAAACTTCCAGCAAGAAGGATAAATAGAAGTAGAGAGACACAGATGAAAGAGTTTGACCAGGCAGTGAGCGAGTTCGGAAGCACAGTTTTTGAGAACAACAGGAGGGACTCCATCCGGACCGTAAGCCTTCCGAGAATCAAGGCCAGAGAGGGCCAGGAAAACGTCTTTATAAAGAATTTTAATTTTAGGGATGAAGTAGTCAGAGGGTGGAGGAGTAGGAGGAATATGCCCAGAATCATCCAAAGTTGAGTTGGTAGCAAAGGTTTGAGCGAAGAGTTCAGCTTTAGAAAAGAAGAGACAGCTGTAGAGCCATCTGGATGAAGTAAAGGAGGGAAAGACGAAGAAGTAAAGTTGTTAGAGATATTATTGGCTAGATGCCAGAAATCTCGAGAGGAGTTAGAATTGGAAAGACTTTGACATTTTCTATTGATGAAAGAGTTTTAGTAAGTTGGAGAATAGATTTGGCATGATTACGGGCAGAAATATATAGGGCATGAGTTTCAGCAGTTGGATGGCTACGGAACCGTTTGTGAGCCGCCTCTCTATCATTGACAGCACGAGAACAAGCAGAGTTAAACCAAGGCTTTTTAGCTTTAGGGTTAGAGAAAGTATGAGGAATGTATAGCTCCATGCCAGAGATAATCACCTCTGTTATGCGCTCGGCACAAAGAGAAGGATCTCTGACATGAAAACAATAATCATCCCAAGGAAATCAGAATAGTACTGCCTTAGTTCCTCCCACTTAGCAGAGTTAAAATGCCAGAAGCACCTCCGCTTAGGCGGGTCCTGAGGCTGCACTGGAGTGATAGAACTGGTAACGGAAATTAGATTGTGGTCGGAGGAGCCCAACGGAGAGGAAAGTTTAACAGAGTAAGCAGAAGGGTTGGAGGTTAGGAAAAGATCAAGAATGTTGGGCGTGTCTCCAAGGCGGTCAGGAATACGGGTAGGGAACTTCACTAGCTGCTCTAGGTCATGAAGGATAGCAAAGTTGAAGGTTTGTTCACCAGGTTGGTCAGTGAAAGAAGATGAAAGCCAAAGCTGGTGGTGAACATTGAAATCCCTAAAATGGAGATCTCAGCAAAAGGAAAGTGAGATAAGATGTGCTCCACCTTGGAAGTCAAATAGTCAAAGAATTTTACATAGTCAGAGGAATTAGGTGAGAGGTATACAGCACAGATGAATTTAGTTAGAGAGTGACATTGAAGTCTTAGCCAGATGGTAGAAAATTCTGAAGATTCAAGATTGTGGGCACGAGAGCAAGTGGTGTCGTTACGCACGTATGCGCAACATCCAGCTTTGGATTGAAAATGAGGATAGAGCAAGTAGGAGGGAACAGAAAAGGGCTGCTGTCAGTAGTCACAGACAACTGTGTTTCAGTTAGGAAGAGAAGATGAGGTTTAGTAGAGGAGAGGTGGTGTTCCACAGATTGAAAATTAGAACGAAGGCCACGAATGTTGCAGAAATTGATAGTGAAAGTATTAGATGAAGTGTCAAGACACCCAAGGTCGACAGCAGAGGGCAGTCCGACCTGGGGACATTTATGGTCCCCTCCCAGAGGGGACTCCGAGGCAGGGCGTGGTGAAGCCATTATTAAATTTTGATTTGAAGAGAGTGTAAAAGTGTAAGGTGTTGTAGTGTAGTGTAGGAAGTAGTAGAAGTTGTCTTTAGAGGGCAGGCTGCAGCTGCTCAATTGTATAAATGAGACCACAAAGGGAACCGGGAAGAGAGGACACGGGGAATCACTCAGTCTGCAGCACTGCCTACATCCCCGTAAGTACCTCTCCTGGAGTATTCCACCGGGCGGCAGGTGACTACTGCCTACTCCAATAATTGTATACAAATAAGTAAAGTTTCAAAACAGTTCACCTCATTATCACTTCCTGTTATTACAATTGCGTTAAATGATCACATACAAATACATTGAGGCATAGAATAGTTAATAATAAAAAGAAAATGTCTGTATGAGTTCTGTCCACCTTATCTCTCCTATCACTTCATATTATCAGGGTTGCAGAAAATAATCACGAAAAAATATGAGTTCAGAACAGTTAATCTTTTCAGAACCAGGATGCATTTTCATATTCATTCTGCGCACTATTTGATTTTATACAGCTTCAGAAACTTATGTGGGGGATTAAGGTAGGGAAGACTGATCTCCATACACCTCAATACTTACACATAATTACACTACACTGCACCACTAATGGGTGGAAGCAGAACAGCGCTTCCCATACTCTTAAAGTAAAACCTACAGGTGCCACAGCATAAAGAAAAATAAATAAATAAATAAATAAATAAAAAATCTAAAAAACAATAACAAGACCCTAATGTTTTCACTTAACCTCTTCAGTAACAGAACACATTTTCATATTCATTCTGCTTACTTTTTGGTGATATTTTTACAGCTTGAGAATAGTGAAGACTGAGCATTAATCATCTGACCTCCATGTTTCAGTCACACGAGTTTTTAAGGGAGGTTTGATGGTTCTATTGGCAGATTAACATGATATCTACCTTATCAAAAGCAAAAAACACTCTTACACACAAAGTTCCTCATAACTCTGGACTTTGAAAAATAGTGGTCACATCATTTGTATCTCTAAAAAGACTCTTGTTTCAGTAATATGTTTTTTTAAGGGTAGTTTCATAGTTCCATAGACAGATTAACATGATTTCTACCTTATCAATAGCAAAAACACTCTTACGGATAAATTTTATCTTCTTTGTAGACTGAAAAATAGTGGTCACATAACATATATTTTCAAAAGACTCTTGTTTCAGGCACACTGGTTTTTAAGGGTAGTTTGTTGGTTCTATTGACAGATTAACATGGTTTCTACCTTATAAACAGCAAAAATATTCTTATGGATAAATTATATCATCTGTGTGGATTTTAATTTTGGAGGTCTATAGTCTATGGAGGTCAGAGGGCTAATGGCCACAGTCCTCACTATTTCAATCGCCACATAAGTTTTTGAAGCTGAATAAAATCACCAGATAATAAGTAGAATGAATATGTAAATGCAAATAAAAGGGTTAAAAAGAAAATGTCTTGTGAAATCTTTCTACCTCACCTCTGCTATGACTTCCTCCTCTGGGTTTCCCCACAGTTCAGTTTCCACAGTTTTCTTCTTCTTCTTCTTCTCTAACTTGTACACCTTGCATATCAACAGCAGGTAGGCAAAGTCATAGGGCATCTTCTTCTTCTTCGCCTCATTAATCTCCTTCCTTCACCAGAGTAAATAAATAAAAATAGATCTGTGATGTAGAATTGTGTCTATCAGTACATTGGCTGTGTTTTTGTTATTGTCTTAAAAAATGAAGGTTGAAATAGGAAAGAAAAAGTTAATGGCATTGTATCTGTTTGGTACTTTGAAAAAAAAACGTTAATAATGGGGGAAAAAAAAAAAAAAAAAAAAAAATATATATATATATATATATATATATATATATATATATATATATATATATATATATATAATGTAATAATAATAATAATAATAAAACAGTAATAAGAAAATAAAATGAACAGTACAAGGAAGAAACAGCAAAAACAACAATAAAAAAGATAAACCAATACAAAATGACGTTAAACAAAAGAATATGGAAAACCAAAAGGAAAAAAGAAGAAAATAAAAATGCAGTCAAAAAAATTAACCGTAACAAGACAAGAAGTAAAATTGCAAATAAAACAAATGATAAAACTAAAAAACAAAACAAAGGAAAAGATAAGAAAAGAAAAAAAATGTGAAAACAAATTAACAGCACAACAAAAATAGTAAAAACACCAACAAAAACAAACGACAAAACAAGAAAAACTTAACAAAAAATAGTAAAAAAAAACAAACACAAAACAACACAAACACAACCCACCAACCTTACCTCAGACAATCAAATACAGGGATGGCAAACTGAGGAGGCAGATTGACAAGCCTCTCGGACACTAGGAGACCCACGTGCTTGCTTTCATTGCCCAGTATATCCCTTAGGAGTGCTGTGGTGGAGTCTGGCCCACTGCTTGAACACATCTCCACCAACGCACTCCTCAGCCCTGCCACACACTCCTCGTCCTGGTGTTGGTGTGTGTGGAAAGGCCATGAAACAAAAGAATATCATTTATTTGATTTTATTTATGCTTTTTCTCTTTTTTTTTTCTTTTTCCAAACACCTCTCCACTCATGCACTCCTCAGCCCTGCCACGCACTCCTCGTTCTGGTGTTGGAGTGTGTGGGAAGGCCATGATACAAAAGAACATCATATTTATTCTATTTTATTTTATTTTTCATCTATCTATTTATTTATTTTATGTAAAAGGAAGTTTAGTTAATGGGTAATGGTTTTCATTTTAGTTGTTTATAGTGATGTTAATGGTAGTGTTAGTGGTGTTATTATGGAAAGTTGGATTTTTCATTTATTTCTTCTTCTTCTTCATTATTATTATTATTATTATTATTACTATTATCATCATCATCATCATCATTACTGTTAGTCATCTTTTATATTTACTATTCATTTTTCTGTTAGAGTATATGCATTTTTCTTGTTTAAAATCTAGCTATTGCTTACTTTCTATTATACTTTTGCTCTCTCTCTCTCTCTCTCTCTCTCTCTCTCTCTCTCTCTCTCTCTCTCTCTCTCTCTCTCTCTCTCTCATATTCACCTTTCTTGCTGTGAGGTTAATGACAGTTGTGACCCCAAACACTTGCTGCTCTTCACTGCCATCATCATTCATCTCTTCTTCATCATCATCATCATCTTCTTCTGCATCAACTTGCTGGCAAAGGAAAAGCTACATTAAGACCATTCTTTACGCCATCTTCATCTGTCATCTGATCCATTAACTCTCTTATGCTGTAGTGTAGATAGGTGATTGAAAATAGCAGATATATAGGTGCACTCTTAATTTTTGTAATGTAAAACTAATATTGGTGGAAAGAGAAGGAACGAAGGAAGGAAGGAAGAAAGAAAGAAAGAAAGAAAGAAAGAAAGACAGGAAGGAAGGAAGGAAGGAAAAATTAAAGAAAAAATTGAAAGATGGAAATAAGGAAAAAAAAAGAAAAGGAAGAATGAGAACTAAGAAAAACAAAAGAAAATATAGCAAGAAAGAAAACAAATAAGGAGGAAAGAAAGAAAGAAGGAAAGAAAAAGCTTAACAACCAAGAATGAAAAAAAGGAAGAAATGAGAAAATAACGAACAAACAAGAAAAATATAACAAAAAAGATCAACTATAATAAAAAATCACAAACCACATACTAATTCTCAACTGACCTTGATAACCGAACCCACATAATTTTGAGAGATGATAGTGTCAGTGAGGCCTGAAGATGTCCACCTCTAACCCTCGGAAACACTGCTGCAGGAGACGCTTCATGCCGTGGAAGTCTGCATCAGTGGCGGGGAAGCCTTCAAAGTCTACATTCACCTGCAGGAGAGAGTAAAGGTTGGACTTGTGTGTGGAATGCCCCAAATTGTTCTAAGAGAAAGTGTTTAACCTCCTCCGTACTATGATGCATTCACTCTTCTTACTGTTTTTACTATTTGGTGATCTTATACAGCTTCAGAAAGTCATGTGGGGGATTAAAATAGTGAAGACTGTGGCCATTAATCTTCCGACTTCCAATAACCCTTCCTAATGTAAGTAAAATAGTCTAATCACACCCAAAACTCGTGATAAAAATGCGTCCCAGTACTGATGGGGTTAATATCAAAGCTGGCAGGTGTGTGTGTGTGTGTGTGTCCTGCATCGTTTAATATTTACAAGAGATCCTCCGTTTCTCAAATATGAGTTAAGAAAAAAAAAAATAAATACAAAGGGTGTTGATCTCCTCAGCCAATGAGATACATAATTAAAAAAAAAAAAATGTGTGGATATTTTAGTGGGGTTTGTAGACAAGTCATTCAGAACCAAGTCCTTCCACACAAACAGCAATGTGGTCTGCTACAAACTTTTATCTCCTGCTTTCCTTCACTTACTTTATACTTTTCTTCCCTCTGCCTCTTATTCGTTTCCTATTTCTACTAAAAAAAAAAAAAAGAAGAAAAGCCCTTCCGCCTTTCCATCCTCTCCACTCACGCTCTGTCCAATCATCTCATCCTGCTCCATCTCCTCGTCACTGTCCTCAGGCGGGTGCTCCTCCACAGGGAACACCGCCCGGGGCTTCTTGAAGGGTCCAGGCATGGCTAGCTGCGGTGTGGGTGATGCTCGTAACGGGAACAGACTCAGGTGGGGGAAAAATGTGTGGGTCGCAGCCTTACATGTGCTCCTCAGCCTCCCTTGATCTTTCAGCTTGACGTCATGTGGTAAAGTTTCTGTCTTGTGAACGGTACTGGTGTTGTGGTGTTTGGTGTTATTTTATGCTGCTGACTATATATTCACACTTTTCTGTCCATATAACAGCTGATAGGGACACATGGGGCTGCCCAGACAAGGTTCACCTGGTTGGCAATCCTTTATTGCTATGGTTAGGCAGGAAACTGAGATAACCTATGAAAATATAGTGATAGCCCAACAATTCTGCGTGTATGCCAGTCTGTAAGGAAAAAGAAGTTGAATTTTAAGGAAAGAGAAAGAAAAGACTGGGTTGTATACCGTATGCTATGTTAGTCACTTTATAATGTCATTTAGAAGTAATATAAACCAGCTCCTGTCATTGTATTCCAAATTAACCCTATCCGCAGGTGTGAAAGGCGGCCAGGACATATTTAAGTGCTCAGGACGGGGATTATGATTATTATGATTTTACCGTGACCATACCACGTTATTTTCACGAATGAATATGTTGTACACACTACACGTGATTGTACAGTTGGTGCGCCGTCAAAAGTCCATATCACTAGAGCGTCATTAATAGTTTGAAAACATCTGGCCTTATGATTAAAGCCTCTTATATTTTTTGCTTTCTTCTTTGGAAAATGCAAGCTAACACACTAGATTTACTCATGAATTGCAACATGTTCCAAGTGCGTGGCTCCAAAAGGCCCATATTCTGAAACATTTCGCGCACTGCACCTTCATTATTTTCAAAGAGCTCTTGTTGAAGTAACGCGGGTTTTTTTTAAGGATGTGTCCGTAATAGTAATGACATGTTAACAACTTTTCTGCATTATCAACAAGAAAAATACTCATTAAGACCTTTTTTTTTATTTTTGTTTATTTATTTTTTTTATCGCAGAGAGGGAAGCATTTCTGAATATGACGCAATGACGTGATGACATGCCTCAAGATTCACACTTGCGGTAGTTACACTGTTCCCTTCTAATGACGGGATTTCTTTCTGAACGAACTTAATTTTGACACAAACGTGCTGTATTTCTGAATTGGTTTGCACTGACAAGTTACTACTACTACTACTACTACTACTGTAATATATATAGCTAAAATGCTAGTAATAACATAATCATTAAGCTTACTTTAGGTCCAACCAAGTCACATTAGGTTAGCTCAAGAGAAACACCAGTACATAACTTTACCATAATGTATTTGTATTGTTACAGCAACAGGCTCACTTGGGGGTCAATATACACAGGATAGACTATAGCAAGGCCTGGAGGAGCCTCACTCTGCCCTCCCCTCACTAACACCAAACTGTACAGCGCCTCGAAGTGAGAATATAAGGGATACTGGGAAGAGAAGGAGAATGTAGAGTGTAAGGAACAAATCTATAGGAGCTGGAAAGAAAGCTAGAATAAAAAAAGGGAGAGAATAATATAGATTGACGAGTAAGGAGGCAGAAAGAGAAGGGATAAAGATGGAGGATAAAGATATAATAGAAAATAAATAAGAAAAACGATAAGAAATAGTTAAATAATTGAGTTATGGGGAAGGAGGAGAGTGAAGGCTAGGGAGAAGTGGAGAATCACAAAGATATGGAGGAGGGCAGTTTAGTGGAAGAATAACCTAAATGATGGAGAGCATTTCACTTCTTGTTCCATTCCTCTCGTTCCTTCCTCTCTCTGATCACTTCCTCCAGGTAAGGCTGCAGGTAACGGCCCTTCGCTCTGTCCTGTGGAGGAGAGAACAGAGACAAGTGGTGAATAATGCCTGTTGGTTGAGTGGTGAGGGAAAGAAGCAGGAAAGGACTGTAATCTATAAGGTAATGATGAAAAGGTGAGATTGTTGAATTGTTCTTTGTTAATATTGAGTTTGGTGATGAAGGAAAGAAAGGGAAGAAGGTGAAGAGGGTTTTAAACAGTCAAAGGCAGAAGTGAAGAGGAAACAAAGAGGGAAAGGACTAATTTATAAAGTAATGATGAAAAAAATATTTGTTGAATTGTTTTATCTTGTTACTGGGTTTGGCAATGAAGGAAAGAAAGGAAAGGGTAGAAGGTGAATAGGGCTTTTAACAATCAAAGACACAGAAGTGAAGAAAGAAAATGTACTGGTAAGGTAATGATGAATAAAGAAGAGATTGTTAATGGTCTTACATTTCTGCTGGGTTTGGTGATAAAGGGAAGGAAAGGAAAAGAAACGGAAGATGAAGAGGAATTTTTAAGCCAAAGAAGAAAAAGAACTCAAGAATTAAGAAGAAAAGAGGACAAATAAGAGGAAAATGGAAGAGTAGTTGAAAAACCAATTCTTCCTGACAACCAACAGAACCAGAACCAGGCAGAAGTGAAGAGTAACACCTATGAATACTTTAAAATCCTTGTGCAGGGATAAATAACTTCAATCAAATATTAAACAAACACAGAACATTATACATTTTTTATCAAGACTCTATGAAGCACCTCCTCACATTTTCAGTTATATTGTTAATTCTGATAACTTTTTCTTTCAATTTTCTGGCCAACAATGCATGGTGTGAGTTGAAAATTGATGTGACTGTTCATATATTTTTTACCAAGACTCTATGATGCACCTCCTTGTATTTTTCAGTTATATAGTTCATTCCAGTAACTTTTTTTTTTCAATTTTCTGGCAATGATACATGGTGTGAGTTGAAAATTGATGTGACTGTGTTCATATATTTTCTAACAAGACTCAACGACACACCTCTTCGTATGAAATCCACTCCTCCTTGGGCAGAATCTTCTTGGTGAGGGAGAGGTGGAGTGCACGCTGCATTCTGAAGTTGCGGTCGTCGGTGATAGACTGTGGTAACCTCCTCAGCGCCTCCTGCACGTCACTGTTCTCATACAGACAGTCATCGTGGTACAGACCTGTGGATGCACTTGTTAGCTTCACCTGGTTAACTCTCTCTTATTGCTACGATTAGATAGATATGAAAGTAACAAATAACAAATAAAAAATAAAAAAGAAAAATAAAGGGGATTGCCTAATTTTGTGGGTATGCTAGTCTTTTTTTTTATGTAAGATGGAGAAAGCTGGCCAAGGGCAACAAAACTATAAAAAAGAAAAGAAAAAGAAAAAGGCCCACTTACATGCCAGTCCCCATGCAAGTCCAAGAGAGTTAGCCAAAAGAGATAAACGTCTTGAAACCTCCCTCTTAAATGAAGTCAAGTCACAGGAAGTTAGAAATACAGAAGCAGGCAGGGAGTTCCCGAGTTTATAAGGGAAGAAATTACTGGAGGAGGTGAATTCGAAAACAAAAAGACTGGGTTGTGTATCCTAAGCAGATCAGTTTGTTAGTCACTTTAAAACGTCAAGTACAACATTTTTTTTTACTAATTTATTTTTATTTTATTTTATTTTTGTGTGTAAGAGGGGATAACTGTCCAAGAGCATTAAAAAGTAAAAATAAAAAGACCCACTTAGTTGCTAGCCCCTGTGAAGGTCTGAAAGCTTGCCAGAAGAAAGGGATAGATATCTTGAAACCTTCCTAGAACACACTCACGGGGAAAGGCAAGGCTGTGAGTGACTTGTCCTATTCACACCCAAACATCAAGGTAAAATAAAATGTGTTAACTTCAAAACCACCCTTAAGAACCCTGTGTAACTTCAGCAAGAGGCTTTTGAACATAGGTTAGGGCAGCGCAGGAGTGGTTCAGCGTGCAGCCCTTTAGGAGAGACCAGGGAGCAGAGGCGCATCCCAGGAGAGGCCAGGGAGCAGAGGTGCACCCCAGGAGAGGTCAGTGGGTCTTAGTGCTGAAGGGGTTAAGAAAGTAGCCATCCAGAAGAGTCACCCCACCACCCTCACTGCCACACTCACCCATCTGGTTGAAGGCCGAGGCGCGGAACACAAAGCGCTTGGCAGCATTGGTCAGTTGGGCTGCAAGTGAAGAAAATTGACGCGTTAAGCTTTTATCACAGTTACAGATAAAAAAAAGGGTTAAAAAAGTTACCTCTAGATAATTATATGGAAGAAATACCTAAGAAATAACCACAAATGCAAACAATAATGATTCCCGTTTGTTGGGCTGGAAATAAAGAAAATTGACTCGTTAAGGTTTTGATATTAGCTAAAGATAAAAATAAGGGTTAAAAAGTTACCTCTTGCTGACTGTATGGGACAAAATGAAATATCTACAAATACAAACAATAATTGAGCTGCATTGACGAAAATTGACTCGTTAAAGTTTTGATATCACAGTTGAAGATAAAAAGGGTTAAAAATTTTATCTTTTGCTATATTGGACAAAAAACAAAGAACTATCAAGAAATACAATCAATAATTATTCCCGTTAGTTGGGCTGGAAATTAAGAAAATTGAGTCCTTAACGTTCTGCTGTCACATTTAAAAATAAGAAAACGTTCTCTTGCTCGCTATATTGAACAAAAACAATGAACTATCCATAAATACAATCAATAGTTTTTTTTTTCCATTAGTTGGGCTGGAAATAAAGAAAATTGACTCGTTAAGGTTTTGACATCACAATTAGATAAAAAAAAGTTACCTCGCCTATATTTAAAAAAAAAACGAACTATCCACAAATACAAACAATATTTTTTCCCGTTAGTTGGGCTGGAAATAAAGAAAATTGACTCGTTAAGGTTTTGACATCACAATTAAAGATAAAATAGTTACCTCTCGCCTATACGGGACAAAAAAACAATGAACTACCCACAAATACAACCAACAATTACTCCACTAATGAATCTATGAAGCTTGGCGACTTTGAAATATGACCTTGGGAAAAGAAAATAGAAAAATAATAACAGGAGAACCGGCCACCACATTCCCTCCCTCATTTCGCCCTTACCCCTTGAATTAACCCCTTCTGCCGCACACCACCAGTATCAGGGGTAGTTCAAGGGGTATCTAGCCAGTTTGGGAGGCTGTGGAGGGCCTGAAGTGGTCATATTTACCCATAAAGCCGGGTCTCGCCACAGACGCCATCTTGCCTCTCTCAGCTGATTAGGTCAACAGAGGATTCTAGAAGTGATGGTCATTCTTACTCCAGGGACCTTTTTGTTATTTTTCTCCCTTTCTAATCTTTTATCTTTTCTTTTTACTTTATATTTTCTTTGAAAAGGGAAAAATAAATGTGTTACTTTTGTTATGTACAGATGTCAGGAATTGCTAGAACAAATGATAAGGATAAAATGTTATGAAATATATTGATATCTCTCTCTCTCTCTCTCTCTCTCTCTCTCTCTCTCTCTCTCTCTCTCTCGTGTTTGTGTGTGTGTTATCACATATGCATACAATGGAAACCTCGCTGTTGGCTTCCTCGGAACAAAGTGCGGTCACATAATCAAGACTATCCCTGAGCATTGTTGGGTAATAGTGACGCAGGTATCTAATGGAGTTTTACATTATGCACTGAACCAATGCAAGAATTTAATTACATGCCTGCTTGTTGCTGTGCGAGTCTCGTTTATGACACACTGATAATTTTACCCTCTCACGAAGCGGCCACGTGTCAAAATATCCCTAAGTTAAAAAAAAAAGGAAAAAAAAAAAAACCATGCTTTCTCCCCCAAACGTCCTTGACAACAGAAACAATAATACCATCACTAATAAAGCAAAACATAATGAAATAAAGAAAGCTGTAAAATATCATCACCCCTACACGTGACGACCCCTAAATGAAACGTGTCTGTCTATTTCCACCTGCACTTTCAACTACTACTACTACTACTACTACTACTACTACTACTACTACTACTACTACTACTACTACTACTACTACTACTACTATTTTCACTACTACTACTACTACTACTACTACTACTACTATTACGAAAACCTGTGTCAATGAAGACATACAGACTATAATATTAACTGGAGAAAACATATGCTAATTTTTTTTTTTTTTTTACATTCCAGTGTTTAATTGTCTCCATCTAGAAAAAAGTAGTAATAATAACAATAGAATAAATAAATAGATGTCAGTACAAGTTAAAAGCCTTCATTAAAAAAATACTGAAGGATTGTAGTGTTCTTTGATCTTCCTCTCATCCTTATCATGCATTTGTGTCATGGTAGAGTTGTGGTGTGCATGACATGGTTGCGTAGTCAAGGATTTCTAATGAGAACGACATGAAAGCAAGATTAAGTACAGGCCAAGGGTATTATTCTCATCTTAGGGTTGCTGGGAACACGCCAGAGTAAAATGACAGGGGGTACGCTGGTTATAACATAGGTCTGATAGGGTATGCGGCAGAGAGGGGTAGAAAGATGTGGCAAGGGAAGAGGAAGGGATGGTAGGCAGATGACAATTCGTATGGGAGTATACATATAGGGCATTGGTAGGGGTGTACAGGTTAAAACAGGTAGTATAATGACATAGAAAGGAGAATTGTAGCTGAATATGACTTTGATAAGGATTGGAACCATGTCAGGGCAGGAAGATGACATGAAAGGCGTTTTAGAGATGCGGGGACCGTGGCATGGATCTCTGGAGCGAGGCAGGTAGGCACGTGACAAGGTAACAGTGTGGTAGAGGAAGGGCGTGGCTAAAGTCATGCCTGGGCAGGGAAGGGGTCCATAGCAGGTGGTTAGTGGGTTAGTAAGCCCTTCGTTTCACTGTCTAAATTCCCTACAAGTCCCTAATCCTTGCGCTGTATTGGTTCACCGGTTGTCATCCTTACAACACACTTCTATCCTGCAAATTTAGAATATTCGCTCGCATGTGAATATCTTGAGTCTCTGAATATCCTTGAAGGTTCATAAGTATTCACATAGAAACGATACACTTCTCAATATATTTAGAAAAGTTGTACATAGACCAGTTATGGTAAATAGAATAAAAACAGTTTAACATGGACGAGGCAACACAACTGTCAGCTGAATGGCACGTGAACAGAATAAGAAAAACTGGCTCACTCCTGGCTCGTCATTTTAGGCCTAATATTAACTTGCATAACACTACACACCCTCTACATTTATCGCCTATAATGCTGTATAGAGGCACGGAGGAGTGTGTATATAGGATATAACATAATCAATTGGTACGATATGTTTTCCGGGATGTGGCAACAAGGCTCCAGCTGATGTGGCCTTTAAACGAGTCAGTCACACAGTCACCCACAGCTGCCCTGCAAGTACGTCCATTGCCCCAGCGCCCTAAAAATAACCCTCATAGCCGGGAAAAAAGGGGCGTGATCACGTGCCAAGGTATAGAGGAGAGTCGGGTGGTGTCACTGGTGCTGTTGGTGACTTCTGCTTAGTATTGCACCAAGAGGATTCCAATGGTGACAAGGGACGTTACCTACGAGACACGGCTTCGAAGGGACGGTCTTGTGGCGGTTCACCAAACTTACAGGTGGCTTCACTGCACCCAAGATCTTCACGACCACCTCACTCTGCAGGGCGGTTCGAATAGCGTCTTTTGCCTCTCTAAACCTTACAATTGACTTCACTTTACCGGACAGAACCGTAGCTCTGTCTAACGTCGCTACTTTCCCGGGAATCATAGCTTAGAACCGTTGCCTAGTTTGTTTTGTAGTGTGGAGTGTTTCTAGCTATATTCCAACTTGTTTGCGCGACTGCGAGGCTGAAATCTTGCCGTCTGCCGATTACTGAGTGAGGAAACATGGCTCTTCGTAAGCTAGCCACAGATGCCCTGGCCCGCGGGGTGTTGGCCTCAGAATCTCTTGTAGGGAAGGAGTTATCAAGCATTCCTAAAGCCTGGGCCAGCACTTCAGCAGCTGTGAAGGTAAAAAACAACAGGAAGACTGAAGACCTCAAGGATTTGCCCAAGCGGACTGTCTTTATCTCCCAGTCTAGTGATATCTTCTCCAATCTTGCTCTGGAGGACTGGCTGTACAAGAACTGGTCCTTTGAGAGGCGTAATGTTCTGCTGCTGTGGCGTAACTCCCCCTGCGTGGTCATAGGAAGGCATCAGAACCCACAAGTAGAGGCCAATCTGTCTTATTTGGAGAGTGCTGGAGTGCCCCTAGCCAGGCGGGGCAGCGGTGGCGGGGCGGTGTACCACGACCACGGTAACCTGAACTGCACCTTCTTCACTACTCGAGATAGGTAAGATTTTGTGTATCTCTCTCTCTCTCTCTCTCTCTCTCTCTCTCTCTCTCTCTCTCTCTCTCTCTCTCTCTCTCTCTCTCTCCAATATTTTTAGTTTTTTTTATCGATTTATGTACCATTTTTTTATTTATCATGTATATCATTGTATTATCTCTACTACTACTACTGCTGCTACTACTACTACTACTACTGCTGCTGCTGCTACTACTACTACTACTACTACTACTACTACTACTACTACTACTACTACTACTAACCCTGGCATCCGTAAAACCATGTGGATAGTACAGAATTAGAAGGGATAGTAATAAACAGCGATGAGTAAACTATTCAGCGCTAACAAAGACTTAGAGAGAGAGAGAGAGAGAGAGAGAGAGAGAGAGAGAGAGAGAGAGATAATTGCTTGTCATCTTTCTTTACAATACAGCCATTCCTTCACGCACACCTCCACCGTACGTGTTATGAGTCACGTATTGTCATTAGTATGTCTTTTTTCTTTAATTTAGTTGTTACAAGGCCAGAGAAAGAGAGAGAGAGAGAGAGTCATAAGTACATAACATTTATAAATCAAAACAAACGAGATAAGAATGCTGACAGATAAGGAAATGGTGTAACGCTTGCCTTAAAACATTGCCCGCGTCTTGTTTGTGAACTAAAAATAAACCAGTAAAGAAGATCAGTGGGAGTTGTAACTAAGAGAGGAGAAAGGAGGAAAGGAATGAATGAGAGAGAGAGAGAGAGAGAGAGAGAGAGAGAGAGAGAGAGAGAGAGAGAGTAAGGGATGGAAGCTTGCCCGGCGTGCTCAAAATCATAGGCTGCTGTTGGCAACTAAAAATAGAGACTGGAGGAATAGAATAGTAAAATCAGTTAAGAGGTGGCCAGAAAGTAAAATGGTGAAGAAAAAGGCTGAAAAAAAGAGAGGTTTATAAATATTCTCTTGATTTCTTTGCTTTTATCATTAGTACGTAAAGAAATTGGAGAATAACGGCAAGATTTCACTGATCCAGCCTACCTTGCCAATCTACTTATTCACTATTCGTCCTCCCTATTCATATTTGACTTTCTCCTGGCGTGGACCTCATCACTAAGCCTATTCTACTCATCCAGAAATGTTTGTGAGCCTTTTACTAATGTCCTTCTTAAACCTAAACTTATCTAGGTTATATCCTTTACCCAAGTTCTTTTCTTATTGTATACTTTGCTCATATTACCTTCATTAATTCGTTTTACCCGTTTTAATCCCTTCAGTACTATGGCGCTTTTTTCCATGTTCACTCTGCTTACTATTTGGCGATTTCATACAGCTTCAGAAATTTATGTGGGGGATTGAAATAGCGAAGACATTAGCCATTAATCTTCCGACCTCCATAAACCCTTAAAAATATAAATGCAATAATCAAATCCTACCCAAAACTCGTGGTGAAAATGCGTCCTAGTACCAATAGGGTTAATACAAATATCATAACCTTACGCCCTTCTGCTGTGTTAACAAAAAGAGGTAATAAAACGTAATAAAAGCTAACAAAGGATGGAAGAACTGATAGGAGGGGATGAAGGTAGAAATCTCACTTCTGCATTTCTGGCTCATATCTACGTGTTTAGAAGATAACACCTAACCACACGAGATAGAGATAGAGAAGGGAGAAAGTGCGAGGTTAAGACTAATATCATATCCATCCTAACAGAAAACAAACTCTAATGACAACAGAGAGGGGTAAATAAGGGTGGAGAGACAGAAGGGAGAGAGAAAAGGAGAGGGTTGGAGCTGTTGCTAGGGGCCAGGCCGGAGTCAGGGAGAGAAGGAGGGTACCCCGCTTCACAGTTCACCCCCCATCAAGCTGCCACGTGACTACCAAGACACGTGACCGGTAGGTTACCTCCCTCGCACCACACATAGCTCCCTAATGTCCCTATTCTCGCCTCGTGGCCCTAGGAACAGGTGGTGGTGTTTTGCAGTATGGAAACCTAACTACTTGCGGAAGGGAAGTGGCATTGAGAGTTCGCCAAGTGACCACGCGTGAAGATTTTATAAATATGTTGAGGACGCGGTTTCCTGCACGTTGTCCTCTCCTCCTTTGTCTCTCTCTCTCTCTCTCTCTCTCTCTCTCTCTCTCTCTCTCTCTCTCTCTCTCTCTCTCTCTCTCTCTCTCATCTACTATTCTCTACATGTCCCACTACTCTCTCTCTCTCTCTCTCTCTCTCTCTCTCTCTCTCTCTCTCTCTCTCTCTCTCTCATCTACTATTCTCTACATGTCCCACTCCTACTCTCTCTCTCTCTCTCTCTCTCTCTCTCTCTCTCTCTCTCTCTCTCTCTCTCTCTCTCTCGTACAGTACTTTTCCATCGCTTGTCTCCCCTACTGGTGCCTCCCTCCTTCCTGTTCCTCACCCCACATAGCTTCTCCCTCCCCACTTCTCCCCCTCCTTGTTCTCTCCTCTCCCCACTTCCTCCCCGTCTCTCTCTCCCCGTCGCTCTCTTAACCGGCTATGCATAAGCTGGGAAGCCGGTTGATTTATATTTTAGGGTTGTATTTATCCCGTCACTGCAAACAAGGAACTTAAACGACGAACAGTTCTTAGATGAGATTAGAGGTGATAATGAAATAGGAACAGGTGTGAAAGTTAGTACTATACATATAAGATTTGATGATTATGAAGATATAAAAGTGCTGAGGCGTTAAAAGTCATTCAGTACACGAAATATATTGAAAAGTATTATATTTTAGAATTTTAAAGGAAAAAGAAATTACAGAGATGTTAAGAGCTGAGGCGATGAAACACGAAATCTTAGCAAGTATTGGGGAAGAGTAAGTGAATGGGAGGTACAGGTGGGTCTGGCAGAGCGGCTGTTGATTATTATGCATTGTCTATTTGCAGGTATGACCGACATACTAACTTGGAGATGATTTGTCGAGCTCTACATCTCGACTTTGGCATCCAGGCTCACCCAAACTCCAGAGATGATATTATTATGGACCACGATCATAAGGTGAGTTAGTCTCTTCTATAGTTAACCCCTTCAATATTCAGCACTGGGACACATTTTTACTGCGAGTTTTTGGGTATGATTAGACTAGTGTGTTTAGTTTAGGAAGGGTCTATGGAGGTCAGAAGATTAATGGGCAGTCTTTACTATTTCAATCACAACCTAAGCTTCTGAAGTTGTATAGAATTGCCAAATACTAACAGAATGAAAATGGAAATACGTCATAGTTCTGAAGGGGTTAATAGTTATTCCAGATCCTTCTTTTCTTCGTTAATTCTAGTTTCATGTCCCTTTTTTTTATTGTATAAGAGTATAAATCTGTCTAAAAGCAACGAAAACAATGAATCAAGAAGGCCCACTTAGATGACATTCCATATTTTAGTTACCATTTCCAGTTGCATATCTTGTTTTGCATATTTTAGTTACAAATTCCACCTACTTCTCTTCTTTATTCATATACATTACATATGCAGAGCCAGGATAACCATTGAGTATTCAGGTTGCATATTCGCCTCATTTACTATTCAGGATATCCATTATATTGGTATATCCACTGCCAGAGGAGGTTGGTTAGGGCTTGAATAAGGGAAGTAATGTCTCAGGAGGGGATATTTATATACACTAAGATTGTAATCAGTAAGAATATCTAGTCATGCTTTGTTCACTCTTTGTTCACGTGTGTGTGTGTGTGTGTGTGTGTGTGTGTGTGTGTGTGTGTGTGTGTGTGTGTGTTGTTATCAAGGCTAGACTGATTATTCATGAGACTAGACTGAAGAAGGAGGAGGAGGAGGAGGAGGAGGAAGAAGAGGAAGAGGAGTGATAGGAAAGGAAGAAGAGCAGGAAGTAGAACGTGGAGTTATACCAATGAATATATAAAGGAATAAATATGAAATGTGTTCAGATATATTGATATAATGTACAGTTTATTTTATATAGAGATAAATAAATGAAGGAAAAAAAAAGATGGAGTAGGAGGAAGATACAGGGATTAATAAAGGATAGAGTAAGTAAGTGTGTAAATAAATTAGAAGAATGTTAGTAGTATATGATAATTAGTGATGAAGGAAGCAGCAACAATATTAAAGAGGAGAATAAAGGAATAATAATGTCAAAGATGAAGAAAAGAGTAACAATTATAAGAGAGGAAGTAGAAAAATTAATAAGAAAGTGATAATAATAAACAGAAAAAAAGACTGCAATAATTTAAAAGAGAAAGAAAGTAATAATATAAAAAAATAAATAAAGAACAGTGACAAAATAAAAAAAAGACGAAACCAACACAAAAGGAGAGGTAGGAAGCAATAATATCAAAAGCACCTTGCCAGACTCCTTATATCCTGTGTGTGGTTGTCCTTGCATATGTTTACAAGCAACTCAGGGTCCAACGCATGCCAATAGGAACAAGTAACGAATGCACTGCTGTTAATATGTGTCAAGGCTTCTTAGTGCATCCTAACTTAATATAGAAACACCCCTACCTCTCTTGCATATGCCATTTAGGTCAAGGAAGAAATGCACTTGTGTTTATTAGTGTTCTTGATGTTTTGGGGCTGTGTGTGTGAAGTAGGTTAGTGTTTCTGCTGCATAATGTGGTTTGTAAAGTTGCTAGAGACAAAGGTGCATTCACTACATTCTCAGGTGTATGAAAATATTAATTGCATTCTCAGGTGCTAGGCGTAATTAGGCATAAAATGCATTCATTACATTCTCAGGTGTACGAACATATTGATTGCATTCTCAGGTGTACAAAGACCTAAAAATCTCCTTAATTGCATTTTTATTGATTTTTTAGGTGTCTGGGTCTGCTGCCAAGCTGGGCCGCTCCACCGCTTACCACCACTGCACGCTGCTGGTCAACACAGACAGACACCAGCTCAAACTGACCCTCAATGGGGATAAGGTACTGCGAGATTATGCTTTTGGGGAGTGTTGTGCTCTCTCTCTCTCTCTCTCTCTGGACTTTAGACTGTGTTCATAGTGATAAGCAGTGGTATCTTTCGGCTTTCTGATATTTCTGCTTTATCTGCTTTGTTTTCAGTACGAATGTTTGTAACCTTGAACGATACTATACCATACACCCTGCCCCACGCCACCTTCTCTCTCTCTCTCTCTCTCTCTCTGGCTGAAGGTTAATAATGCCAGCCTAGCCAAACTTATAGATAGGTAAATAGATAGTTTTATTGACCACAGCAGTTCCTAAATCCAACATACAATTGAAATATCAGCGTAGTCCGAAAAGTGAAGCCGCGTGAAGCCAGTAACCCTACAAGTGGCCGGTCCCTTGTTCATGCTGCCTGTGTCCACCTATCATCCTTAGCATTCAGTTTGCTCCATTTATTTTTAGCTGGCTGTGCATCAGGCTGGCAATCCCCATCTGGTATCCTAAAACACACACACACACACACACACATTCCTGGCTAATTTAGATCCATAGTTAGGTTAAGCATTTCATTGTTTTAATGTCCCCCCTCCCCCCTGTACATTTTCAGTGTAAATTTTTTGTTGCACTGGCAAATTAATAAACCGTATATTATTATTATTATTATTACACGTTATTATTTTTGCACTATTTGGAATGTCGTATATCTAAGGTTAGTTAGGTGAAGAGTAGCTGCCACACGCATTCCACTCACAGCAAGGCGCAAGTTTTTTTTTTTTTTTTATGGAACTGGAGAACTGGGTAAGGAAAAAAAAAAAAGGCTCACTTATTTGCCAGTTCCCTTGCTTAAGATGGTCATTTGTTTTTATTTTGATGGTGTGTTTGTGTTTTAATGTCTATTTACTTCTGTCACTGTTGCATTTCACTACGACACTGCTAATAGTCAAGGAAAGAAAGAAGGAAGGAAGGAATAGAAATGTAAGGAGTAAAATCTTGACTCCAATTGTAGACGAGAGAAAAAAAAAAGTGAATTCCTATAAAAACAATGAAAAAAAGTTAATTCCCATGTTTACTTAACGGACACACTAAATGAAAACAATTAAGTAACGTGAATTCCACCACTATGTCAGTGAACTGTGTGTGTGTGTGTGTGTGTGTGTGTGTGTGTGTGTGTGTAGGTGCCTGGCCCTCCTCTACACACCACTTAACCCTTATCACGTGCACAATGCCTCTTATCTCATGTCCCTTGCCTGTGTTATCATTCTTGGCAGCAACGTTCATGTTCCACCTGCACAGTCTTGGTTATATAATGTAATTTTGTTATGTTTGTGCTGCCTGCGTGTGACTTTGCACGTACTGCTTAAATAGCGAGACTTGGAAAGCTGGTCTTGGTGATACAAAGAAAGAATAGATGATATATAGATTCATGAGTTTTTTATATTTTTTTATATAATGGAAGTTGCAATGTAAGAAAAAAAATAAAGCACAGGAACAGCTCACTCTTAACCCCTTTAATACTGAGATGTACTTTTTACCTTGACTTTTGGTTATTATTAGACGATTTTATTTGCATTAGGTAGGCTTTATGGAGGTCAGAAGATTTATGTCCAGAACCTTTACTATTCTAATCCCTACATATGTTTCTGAAGCTGTATAAAATCGCCTAATAGTAACCAGAATGAATTTGGAAACGCGTCCTGGTGCTGAAGAGATTAAAATTAACATGGGAAACGTAAGAGATGGGAAAAAATATGAAAATAAAGGCATCATTATTTTTCAGGTATATAAGAAAATAGAAAATCAAACTCCATTACAAAATAAATAAATAAATAGAAATAAGAAAATAAATTACTAAATACTGCGATGAACTAACATATCAAATAGTAAACATCACTTATTTATATACAGACATTTTTTATCTAACTCGAGTCTTTATTTACCAACTTCACCCAATGCTATCTCGAGAGGACCAGAGAGCAAACACTTGTATATGTGGGGTTCATCTCGTGTGTGTGTGTGTGTGTGTGTGTGTGTGATAAATCGAGATTGTACTGGTAATGCTTGACCGACTGACCTCATACACTTATTAATCTCTTCAGCACCAGGACGCGTTTCCATATTCATTTTAGTTACTGTTTGGTGATTTTATACAGCTTCAGAAACATATGTTGGCATTGAAATCGTAAAGACTGGCCATTAATCTTTCAACTCCCATAAACCCTTCCTAATGCAAAATAAAATAGTTTAATCATACCCAAAACTCAAGATCAAAATGCATCGCAGTTCCTGAAGGGGGTTAAAGACACATAGAAAATAGATATAGATAAAAAAAAAAAATAGAAGATGAAGGGAGAAGGAAATAAAGTAAAAGGAAGGGAGAGGAAGATAAGATAAAATAAACAGGAATAAGAAGCATAACTAAAAAAAAAAAAAAAGCAGAAATGTAAACAAGAATATGAACGAAGGAAATAAGATTGTGACTCCTATGATCGTGTTTTTGATGGGGTTATTGGAGATAGAATAGGAAATCAGTAATATTGTACGTCTGGAAGCGAGGGAGGCCAACATTTAGAAACACACTGCTCTATTTTCCAAGGCTAGAGATGATTAGCGACATTTTCAAGGGTGTTTCTCCAGTTAATGATGTAGAAATTTTGTCACTCTGCCTCTAGAACCATAAAAACACTTAAAACGACTCTAGTACCGTAAAAACACCTTAAAAATACTCGTTTTAATTCAAATAAAACCTTTTTGAAATAGAGGTGAAGCGCAGAAGTATTTGAGAACAGTTTAGGGTTTGGGTGTTGTGGTTTTTGTTGTTATTGAGTCTGGTTGTAGAAGAGAAGAGAGTAGAATAGACAGGATTTCTTTCATTATTTCCTCTTTCTCCATTGTCTTGTTCTATATACGTGATCTTGAATATGGAGAGGTGAGAATGTATGTAAAATCGTTGTTGTTCTTGAGTCTGATTATTGAAGAGAAGAGAATAGAAAAGACATAATTTCCTTCATTACTTAATCCTTTTCCCTTGCCTTGTTCTATACACGTGATCTTTAATATGGAGAGGTTGTGAGAATGTATGCAGTCATTTCTATCGAGAGAGAGAGAGAGAGAGAGTCGGTCCTTCCTATTTGTACGAACTGACCTCCGTTCCTTACTCTGATGCAAGCAAGCGCTTGTCATTTCCTCTTCACTTTCACTTTCACTTCCTCTTCCTAGCTAACTCATCCTATCTAGAAGGCAACATGGTCTCTTTTCTTTTACTAATTCCTCCTGAACTCTTATTTTTTTTTTTTACATTTCCTTTTCTAGCTTCCTTTTCTCTATCTTTCTCTAACTTTTCTAGTATAAGAGGAGGAGGAGAAGGAGAAGAAGGAGGAGGAGGAGGAGGAGGAGGAGGAGGAGGAGGACAAAGAAAAGGTAGAAGAGGAATAGGAGAAGGAGGAGGTGGAGGAGTTGGAAGAGAAGCAAGACAATAAAAAATAACTGTCTTCCTATCTTTGCCACCTTTCCCTAACCACACACATCCTTTCAGAGCATCAAGAGCAAAGCCACAGCCAGCACACCCGCCCATGTTATGAACCTGAGTGAGATGAAGCCAGGCATCACTGTGGAGCAAGTGCTGACTAGTGTAGGGAGGGCTTTCCTTGGCCACGATCAGGCTCTTGCTAATGGCTTCACTCTCGTCAATCCTACAGATGAGTGGTTCCCTGGTAAGTTGTGGTGGTGGTGGTGGTTCTGTTGGTCATATATTTTGTGGGTGTTTTTAAAGGTTGTAGTGAGAGTTGTATGCTTCTTTTATAACCCTTTAGTACCATAACACATTTTCATATTTATTCTTATTTGGAGATTTTTAAACAGCTTCATAAACTTTTGTGGGGAGTTGAAATAGTGAAGACTCTGGCCATTAATCTTCTGACCTCCATAGACCCTTCATAATGCAAATAAAATTGTCTAATCACACACAAAAGTCATGATAAAAATGCATTCCAGTACCGAAGCGATTAAGAGGTTGTGGTGGAGGTTGTAAGGGATTTCAAGGGTGCTTTCATGTTTGTAGTGGTTGAATTGGGTGTACAGGAAGTTATTAGGGTCTTAAAGGGTGTTTTCTTGGTTGTAGTGATAGTGTAATTGTTTTGTGAAGTTAGTGATGGTTACTCTAGTGATAGTTGAACAAAATCTGAAGGAAGTTATGAGGCTTTTATGGATGTTAATGGTGAAAGAGAAAAGGAAAAATGTATAAGGAAGAGGGTTGTTTTTTAATGAATAGTGATATAGTAAGGGAAAATGTATAAAGAAAAATGTATGTAGTTTTATTCTTAGGATGATAATAGTGAAAGTATTTTTAGAATGTTAATAGTGAAAGAGTAAAGAAAAGTAAATATAAAGTAGAGGGTTATTTTGTTTTTAGATGATAATAGTGAAAAAGTAAAAGAAAAATTAATATAGATTTAGCAAAGGGTTATTTTTAAGAACGATAATGGTGAAAGAGTAAATAAAAATGAATATAAAGCAGAGGGTTGTTGTGGTGAATGTGATTATGAAAGGTGTGTGGCCATGAATACTGCATGAAGGTCAGCCTGTTGTGTGGAAGGAAACACGTGTGCACCAAACACCTGACTGGAATGATGCAAGACTCAAGGGTGTTTGTTGCCAGGGAGGATGTGTAATTCACCTCGGTTGTCTGCTGGTCACCCAGCCAGTCTTCCCCATTACAGAAAAAGCTCAGAGCTCATAGATCGATCTTTGGGTAGGACTGAGACCACATAACACACTCCACACACCGGGAAAGCAAGGCCACAACCCCTCCAGTTACATCCCGTACCTATTTACTGCTAGGTGAACACACCTCACACATTAAGAGGCTTGCCCATTTGCCTCGCTGCGCCCGGGACTCGAACCCGGCCCTCTCGATTGTGAGTCGAGCATGCTAGCCACTACACTACGCTGTGTGTGTGTGTGTGTGTGTGTGTGTGTGTGTGTGTGTGTGTGTGTGTGTGTGTGTGTGTGTGTAAAAGGAGCACTAGGCAAGAGCAATGAAAACTTAGGTAAAAAGAAAAGGAAAAATAAAAAACAAAAGGAAAAAAGGTCTTGCGATGTCGGTCTCTACAAAAACTTAGAAAAAAAGAAAAGTAAGAAGAGAATAAAAGGCCTTCTTGTGATGTTAGTCTCTAAAGGAAAGGGTCAAAATTATTAAAACAGTTAGGCAGTTCTACTGAAAGAGTTTAAATGAATAATAAAAAATGATAAGTATTCTTGCAGATCTTGAGAAGCGAGAGTTAATATCATATTATTTACCACCAATATTAAAGAGAAGTTATTAACCCCTTCAATACTGGGACACATTTTTACCTTGAGATTTGTGTATGATTAGACCATTTTATTGGCATTAGGAAGGGTCTATGGAGGTCAGGAGGTTAATGGCCACAGTCTTCACTATTCTAATCCCCCCCTTAAGTTTTGGAAGCTGTATAAAATCACCAAATAGTAAGCAGAATGATTATGGAAACATGTCAATGGAAGTCAGAAGATTAATGACCAGTCTTCACTATTTTACTCCCACACATAAGTTTCTAAAGCTGTATAAAATAAAATAGTAAGCAGAATGAATATGGAAACAAATCATGGTACTGAAGGGGTGTAGTAGAAATATTGGAGTCTTGTTATTGTCCAGTGTATTTAAATGCAAATATTATAGTCTATGGAGGTCAGTCTTCACTATTTTACTCCCCCAACATAAATTTCTGGAGCTGTATGAAATCAAATAGTAAGCAGAATGAATATGGAAAGTGTCAAGTCACTCAAGGGATTAATGTGTTACTTCAGGTCTTGGAGAGCTGGAAGCAGTACTTAGATCAGCACGGTGGCTGGAGGGACAGACTCCACGCTGCACCATCACCCGCAGTGTGCCAATCCCCCAGGGCCTGCTGCCACATGCCTCCAACACCTCCCTGGCCGTCACTGTGCAGGTAAGACACACACACACACACACACACACACACACACACACACACACACACACACACACACACACACACTAACTAATAAACCGTTTATTGTTATTATTATTATTATTATTATTATTATAGGTACTGCAAATATCACAATCATTAAAAAGTTGAGAAAAGAATAAGATAAATAATAGCATGTTAAATCTTAGATACAAGCTCTTCTAAATTTTGTCTGGCAGAACACACACACACACACACACACACACACTCTGGATGACTTCTACTTCCCTTCTACCTTTTCTGATGCTGATACACAATTAATTTCCACATCTACTGTTTATTACTGTCCTTCACTAATGCTGTTAATCTTGAGTACTCTGGATTTTTAGGCATAACTGGTGAATACTCTTAGATTTCTATGCATAACTCTTGAATTCTAGTCCTTCCTCTTGATTTTTTTGGCATAACTAACTTTACTAACCTAATTTCTTACAACTTGAATTTTTGAGCCGAACTGACTATTTCCAGGCATAACTCTTGATTTTTTGGCTTTCCTCTTGGTTTCTAGGCTTTATTCTTGCTTTTCCATGTCTAACTAGCTTATTTCTTGCTTAACTTGATTCCTTAATGTAACTTACTTTATTTGTAGGTATAACTCGATTATTTAGGCTAACTCTTGATTTGCAGGCATAACTAACTATTTTTAGGCCTACCTCTTGATTTCTTAGCCTAACTCTTGATTTCTTGGCCTGACTACCTTTATTTCTATGCCTTCCTCTTGATTTCTAGGCCTACCATGGACTCGTGGAGGAGGTGAGGATGGAGGATGACACTGAGAAGGAGGGAGTTGCTGAGTTGGTGCAGGATATCGGCGCTGGTCTGAGAGGAGCGCCCTTCTCCTCAGACACTTTCAACATCATTGCCGGCCGACTGCGATTCTCCCCCGCCCTCACCCACTTCCCCCTCCCTGCCTCTGCCCGCCCCATCCCCACACCCACGCGCTCTGTCATCTGAAACGCTGTGGTTGAATCTCCTTAGTTTTGGTGGAGGGGCTTGGAGTGGTGTTGGGATGTCCAGAGTGGAGTAATGTGGGATGTGGGTTTCCATCTTATACTTTAGCCACTTATGGAGTTATAAAATGCTTATGTGCTTGTGGGCAGAATGCTACTATTTGGTGTTAACCCCTTCAGTACTGGGACACAGCTTTTACCTTGAGATTTGTGTATGATTAGGCCATTCTGTTGACATTAAGAAGGGTCTATGGAGGTCAGAAGATTAATGGCCAGTCTTCACTATTTCAATCCCTTCAGTACTGGGACACAGCTTTTTCTTTGAGACTTGTGTATGATTAAGCCATTCTGTTGACATTAAGAAGGGTCTATGGAGATCAGAAGATTAATGGTCACCGTCTTCACTATTTTAATCCCTTCAATACTGGGAGACATTTTAACCTTAAGATTTGTGTATGATTAGACCATTTTATTGACATTAAGAAGGGTCTATGGAGGTCAGAAGGTTAATGGTCACAGTCTTTACTATTTTAATCCCCCATATGAATTTCTGAAGCTATATAAAATCACCAAATAGGAAATGGAATAGATATGGGATCACATCATGGTACTCAAGGGGTTAAAAGGATTTGATTAATAATGATTCACAGTGAAAGGGTCTGACAGATTTAAGGAATCAAAGCTAATGTGAAGGGCTGGGTAATTTTTTAATTTTTTTTATTTATTTATTTATTTTTTTAAAGGTTTGTGGTATTGATATTTTTTCAGTAAGGTGTTATCAGAAAGGCTCTTCACCACACCTCCCTTCATTCACCAGGAGAGCCAGACAACAGGCAGACTCCCTCATTATCATGGGCTTCATTTCTCATCCGTCATTCCATCGTCGAGGTTCTACACTTTTATCTTAACCCTTTTCCTAACTTAGACATTTTTCCTTTTCCTAACAGACAATTTTTCTTTTCAAAATAGACATGACTTTTTCCTTTTCCTAATGTTTCCTTTTCTCAACAGATAACTTTCCTTTTCCTAATGTTGATTTATTTTCCCCTTAATATAGACGTTTCCTTCTCTTAATGTTGAGACTTGTTTTGTATCTGAATTTAACACCCATTTTTAATACATACACTATCTCATTTTAACATCCATTTTTATTTAATACATACACAATGACTAACTTTTATACACTTTAGACTCAAGATATACTAACCAATCTTACTGTCCAAGAATCTTTATAAGAAGCACTACTTACATTTTAACTTATTGCAACAGCCTCTAGTGTGTTAAGCTGTGTAGACTCAACATTCATACTAGTCCTTGTTCCCCCATTCTCATATCTCATTACCCTTGCATCCTTACTCTAGTACTCTTACTCATCCTCTCTTCTCATTCTCTTAGCACTGTTACTAGAGTGCTCTCACCAAGACTAGTAATTGGTCCCTGCTGCTTCCCTTGCTGAGCCTCCAGGATGTCAAACAATGCATTGGTTTTTATCAACGTGATCTACCGGTCTTCACGTAATAGTGTGGCACTTTCTAGGATACTATGGTGTCTATTTCCTTACCTACAGATATGGTCATTATTAGTCTACATATCTGTACTTCCTGGCACTGTTCTAATCTTTTACTGCAGCAGTAGATGGGAATTTCATATCGACACCAACTGTTTCTATCCTTTCTGCTTGACTCCTGCCTTCATTCAGTGGGTGCATCTGCATATCATAAACATTAACTTGCCATTTTGCTTGTTCCCACACACACACTACTAGTGAGCCTTATACTGTAACAGTGGCACTGGTATCCCTCACTGGTGACAGCCTGGAATAGTCTGGTGGTGGCACTGCTATCATGTCGTTATGTTGTGACATGTACAGCCACTGACTGACTGACTGTGATCCACACCAAGTCCCACCACAGCCCTCAGCGGCGACACTTGTGGCCCGTCAGACATGATGGGGTGCGGGGAAGTGGTGTGGATCTGCCAGTGGCTATAGAGTTAACTATTTTTGTTTTCACTGTTGAAAATTGAGTGTTAGCAATGTTCAGTGAGGAACATTGGCTTTTGTGGTGCACCAAGTTTCACAGCAACTTTGAAACTGTTCAGCATTATTATCAGCACAATGGTGCCTCACTGTCTTGGTGCCACTTTGTGATGCACAACTAGCCTTAAGTGTTGTGTGACAGAAACTTGGTACATCACACTGCACTTCTTATTTAAAA
The DNA here is from genome assembly GCF_017591435.1 of Portunus trituberculatus. NCBI lineage: Eukaryota > Metazoa > Arthropoda > Malacostraca > Decapoda > Portunidae > Portunus > Portunus trituberculatus. Next base: position 7,925,612 of record NC_059257.1, on the reverse strand, counting down.
AAAGAAGGGGGAAAAAAATAAAGTTGAGCTTTCTGCGTATGGTTGGTTATATTGACATGTATTTTACTAAGATAACAAATAAAAAAATATATTATTAAATTGAAGGATTCCTGCACCAAACTGTGACCATCAAGGTTCCATCCATTTCTAGCCATGTCTACCACACCACCTACTTCCAGGCACTTGTCATCATCAGGCATCACCATCACCATCACCACACCTACTACTTACCAACACCCATTCTACCATACCATCCAACACATCATCCCCAACCACCCAGCCACTACCACCCACTACTGTACCACCACCACCACCACAATGCCACCATGCCCAAACCCTGACGGCTTACCTACACAGCGTTCCTCAGTTCAGCCGGCTGCACTCAACACTCACCACTTGCAGGGCCGGTGGACACCTCAGCACGCCAGGGAAGGAAGCACACAAGGCGACACATAAATAGACTGTATTTACCTTTTTGAACATCACAGAAACAACACTTTTCTTGATTGACACAGAAAGAAAAGAAAAATACGAGTTCTGCACATCAACAGAAAATATAAAATTCTCTCAAATGTAAGTAAAAAAAAAAAAAAGAATAACAGAAAACAAAAAGAATAACCGTAGTGCTCCTACACGGTGGAACAAGGCCACGCCAGCCCCCAGGGGAGCAGACCCACACCCACGGTGGGCTAGGGGGGGAGTGGCGGGCCGGACCAGACTACTAGATGTGACACAGACCAACGATATTATTACCGAGATGAGTGGAGATGAACTACAAGCTAGAGAACCATCGCAAGCAAATAGACTCTTATTTAAGTACAGAACTAGAGGCAGGATTATGCATCGGCCAGAGACTAATGCCGAAATGGTCTTGCTTTTTAAATGCATGAGTAGGAACAGTGTGAAGGAGACGGGCGTACGTACAGACAGTGGGAAGAATGAAAGGAAGAGGTGGCCTGGGAGAGGAAATCCTACCTACACTAGAAGTACGCAAATAGGAAAACTTCATGAATATTTAGGATGAATAGTTGTGCAGTCATGACAAACATTATAAATAACAGACTTCACTCCAGCTGTGTCCCCTCCATGCCACTCCACCTCCACAGACACACCCTCCACACACCCCACACCCACAGTAGTGCCAAAGAAACAAAGGGAAAAAATATAAAGAGTCTGCATGCACACCGAGCCTAATGAACGGGTGAGCGGCGGTGAGCGATCCGTTAGTGAGAAGCTGCTGAGTGAGACGACCTTGAGATGCTCTGAGTGGCAGCCCTGAACTGACTTGACTTTGATTGGTCACCAGCGTTAGCCTGGGGAGAGGGGGAGGGGGGATGTCTGCCTGCTTCAGAAATATACATCTAGTAGTGAACCCTCCCCCCGGCTGCCCCAGGGCCAGACGCGAGGCAGGGGGGGAGGGGGAGAGGGGCACACTTAGCCACTCTTGAACAACAGTATTGCCACCTGCCCAAGGTAGAAGTAGATGAAGTGTTTGGTCTCGTGGGTGACGTAGCTGCCAAAGTTACGCCCCACAATGCAATGCCACGTGGGGTTGTACTTCTTGTCAAACTCCTTCTTGATGTAGGCGGCGATGTCCTGCAGGAGACACAGAGACAGAGGGTGAGTGTGTGGCGGTGGCAGTGGCAGCTTTATTTATTTCTTATTTTTTTATGCAAGAGCAGAAGCCAGCCAAGGGCAACAAAAAAATGGAAAAAAAGGCCCATTTCGTTGTCACTGTTTACATGGGAGAGTGTGTGTGTGTGTGTGTGTGTGTGTGTGTGTGTGTGTGTGTGTGTGTGTGTGTGTGTGTGGCAGTGAGTAGCAGTGGCTGGAAGAGTGTCACTGTTTACAAGGGAGTGTGTGAGGGTGAGTGTGTGGCAGTTGGGTGGTTGGGGAACTGTCACTGTTTACGTGTGTGTGTGTGTGTGGCTTCACAAGCCAGAGGACCGGGGTTCGATTCCCCGGCCGGGTGGAGATATTTGGGTGTGTCTCCTTTCACTTGTAGCCCCTGTTCACCCAGCAGTGATTAGGTACGGGATGTAAATCGAGGAGTTGTGACCTTGTTGTCCCGGTGTGTGGTGTGTGCCTGGTCTCAGGCCTATCCAAAGATCGGAAATAATGAGCTCTGAACTCATTCCGTAGGGTAATGTCTGGCTGTCTCGTCAGAGACTCCAGCAGATCAAACAGTGAAACACACACACACACACACACACACACACACACACACACACACACACACACACACACAGCATAGTGTAGTGGTTAGCACACTTGGCTCACAACTGAGAAGGTCTGGGTTTGACTCCCAGCACAACGAGGCAAATGGGCAAGCCTCTTAATGTGTAGCCGCTGTTCACCTAGCAGTAAATAGGTACGGGACGTAACTTGAGGGATTGTGGCCTCACTTTCCCGGTGTGTGGAGTGTGTTGTGGTCTCAGTCCTACCCAACAATCAGTCTACGAGCTCGGAGCGAATACACTGAACATTTTTCCAACCACCTTCTTAATACTGAACTACTTGATGGACAGACAGATAGACAGACAGGCAGACACAGACACACACACACACCTTCTCAATATTGAACTTCTCAATGGCCTGTGTAGCGCAGTCGACGGCGTCCTGCTGCATTTCCTCGGACATGTCAGCATTCTTCACCACGGCTTTGCGATCTGAAGACATCCTGGCCGGGGACACAATGAGGTGAGGTCAAGGTGGGTCACAGAGAGGGGACACTTGCACCATTACTCCACAAGGCAGGTCAGACATAGATAAACTGAGAGATACTGAGATTTTAAAAGCCAGATGAGAATACTGTCTTTAATTCTTAGTACATGGAAATACCGAACCTCAATGAAAGATTAGTTAAAGATCATGTAAAAGGAGAAAAAACCAATAATCACTAAACAAAAAAGACCCTTAGAATTTAGACAATAGACAGAAAAATACCAATAAATTACAGGAAAACGGAAGGAACCAGATGAAATAAACCCAAACCTAACCTAACCTGAACACAAAACACTAAAAACACCTACGAATTAGTACAGGTTAACACACAAACACACACACACACACACACGCAGGAACACACACAAACATATTATTATTTCTTGTTAGTGGTGGTGCTTTGCTCACCACGACACACCAAGCCAGCTGCCAAAACACTTCAAGTCAAGGTCACCAGCATAAAAAACCCACATCACACCCATTCTATTTCCACTATGACCTGGTGCTGTCACTTGCAAGGTCACACACACAGACACACACACACACACACGCACACAGCAGTAAGTCTATGTATTAAAACGCTGGTTAATCAAGAAATTGGTGAGTTTGTGAAGCTGAGAGGGAGTTAATGAGTCCAAAATAAGCCACTCTTTAGCCGAGGTGCACACTGGCTGGGGAGGAGGTGAGGGAAAGCCGAGGTCTGGGGTCTGAGGTCTGCCCTAGTGTGTGTTTGTATGTGTGTATTCTTAACCCCTTCAGTACTGGGATGCATTTTTACCATGAGTTTTGTGTGTGATTAGACCATTTTATTGACATTAGGAAGGGTCTATGGAGGTCAGAAGATTAATAGCCACAGTCTTCACTAGTTTAATCCCCCACATGAGTTTCTGAAGCTGTATAAAATTGCCAAATAGTCACCAGAATGAAGATGAAAACGTGCCATGGTACTGAAGGGGTTAACGGCATTATATCAAAACGGTATATTTTTCTTTGTGTTTGAGTTTATTGGTGTGTGTGTGTGTGTGTGTGTGTGTGTGTGTGTGTGTGTGTGTGTGTGTGTGTGTGTGTGTGTGTGTGTGTAGCTGTAGCACTATTTTTGGGCAATACAAGTGTGTTTGGTGTAGGATGTAGGTGGGAAGCTACTTAGAATTCAATTAAAGTGTGTGTGTGGGTATGTGTGGGTTTGTGTGTGTGGGTTTGTGTGTGTAGTGGTTTGTGTGGGGTGCGTGTGGATGCGTGGGTGTGTGATGAGTTTGTGGGGGTTTGTGTGGGTTTGTGTGTGTACTTGTTTGTGTTGGGTGTGTGGGTGTGTGTATGTGTGTGGGTGCGTTCTGTAAGGAGACAAGGCCAAAACTCACATTGTATAGGGCAAAAAATGACACTAACCCATAATCGACTGTAGTAAGCTAAGGGTGGGGCGGGGTGAAAAATTATGAACGTAACTTGTCAATAAATATTCGTGTCAAATTAACTGGTGTGTTTTGAAAGGCGTGTTTAAGATAACTGAAATGAAAGCTAGTTCCTGGAGTGTGTGTGTGTGTGTGTGTGTGTGTGTGTGTGTGTGTGTGTGTGTGTGTGTGTGTGTGTGTGTGTGTGTGTGTGGACAAGGGAAGAGCAGCAGGGAGTGACTGAGGGAGGAGGGTAACACATTGACTGGCTTCTCTCATAACTAAGTCTTAAAAGCGCTGAGTGGAATCCTTACAAAATGAGACATGGAATATTTCACCAACTTTTGCAATGTAAAGTGAGAAATATTTGGCCGTTTCTTGCAATATACACAGAAAAATGTACGACTTCCTCTTGCAATAAAGAGCGAGAAATATACGACGACACTTTGTATATATTGACAGGAGTGTTTCAACTGGCTTTTGCAATATAAAGTAAGAAATATTTCACCATTTCTTGCAATACAGAGAAAAACATGACTTTCTCTTGCAATATAGTGAGAAATAATAACTACATTTTGTATATATTGACAAGAGTATTTTGACTGGCTTTTGCAATATACAGGTAGAAAGATTTGACTGTTTCTTGCAATATAGAGAGAAAAATACGACTTCCTCTTGCAATATAGTGATGAATATTTCTCCTTTTTGCAATATATAGACAGGAATATTTTGACTGGGTTTTGCAATATACGAGAGAAATATTTAGCTTCCTTCTGCAATATAAAAAAATTTGACTTCCTTTTTGCAATACATAGCCAGGAATATACAATTTTTTTTTTTTGGCAATATACAGCCATGAATACTTTTTACTTTTTTGCAATATAAGAAAGAAATATTTGACTTCCTTTTGCAATATAGAGCAAGAAATAAATGACTTAACTTTGCAATATATAGCCAGGAATAAATGACCGGGATTTTTCAATATAGCCAGAAATAAATGACTTGGTTTTGCAATATATAAAGTTAAAAGGTGGTGGTTGAATGACACTAAATACCATCAGGTGGAGTAAATAAGCTTGATAAAATGTTAAGCTTAAACTGTGACGGACGAAATATTTGTCATTATTTCTTAGCGTTTAGTTAAATCTTTGAGTATTTTTTCCTAATATTTGTCATTATTTTTTAGCGTTAGTTAAATTTGAGTATTTTTTCCTGATTTGTCATTATTTTTTAGTGTTTAGTTAAATCTGAGTTTTTTTTTTCCTAATATTTGTCATTATTTTTTAGCGTTTAGTTAAATCTTTGAGTATTTTTCTTCAAACTTATGCATTTAGTCATTTTTTTTTTATTTATTACAATTTTGGTGCACAGAATTGTCTCGTCTTCCACAAAGATAAAAAATAAATAAATAAAAAAAGAGAATGAAAAAAAAGGAAAATATAACTAATTTCTTGTAATATTATTGATCTTAATGTTTACTAATCTTACACCTTCACTTTGAAAAAATAAATAGAAAAAAAAAATGAAGAATCACCAATCAGTAAAAAAATGAAAAAAAAAAAAAAAAAAAATAGATGTTTAATGAAGAAAACCACCAGTCAAAGCATAAAAAAAAAAAAAAATATATATAATTTTAGTAGAGGTATAGGAGTGAGGTATGGGGAGGGAAGGAGGGTGGGGGTGTGGTGCAGGTGTGGTGCAGGTGTGGTGGTGGTGGGGGGTGTGGCGGCATACCTGGCGAGCAGAGGTGGACAGCAGAACATCTACATCTACCCTAATCGTTGTCTACAAAGCTGCAATTAAACCCAACGCAAGCGAGTTACGAGAGGCCGAGGTGGAGAAAGAGAGTCGTCAAGCCTACAGAAATATTAACCATTAGGCCTACAGACACATTAACTCTGGGGTCTGCCTGGGTCGGTTCTTAGTTGACCTTTCTCTTGATTGAATTAATTATTTTTATTACTAAGAAGAGAAAAGAGAAGAGAGAGAAATAGAAAAAGTTTACATCATCATTATTATTATCATTATTATTATTATTATTGTTATTTATTACAAGACAATCATCATCATCATCATCATACACTGGCAGCCTCAAAAAATGTAGAAAAGCAAAAAAAAAAAAAGAAAATGGATATGAAAAGAAAATGGCCTAAACTATAAAAATTAAATAAAAAAAACATGAAAAACAAAGAAAATAACAGGAAAATTATATATATATAAAAAAAAAAAAAACTCAAAGATAAGAGGAAAGATAGCAAGAATATTAAAGCTAGTATTAATAAAGATAGATGAATATTAAAGACAGCAATCTATTTATTCATTCATTCATCTATTTCTATGCAAGAGGTGAAGTCAGCCAAGGACAACAACAACAAACAAATTAAAATAAATAAATAAATGAACGAATAACTGAATGAATAAATAGGGAAAAGTTAGAAGAATAAAGATAGTAATAATATTGAAGATAAAATAAATAGGAGAAAGATTGTATTATTTTAAAGACAGAGTGAATAAAAAACTTAATATAGATACAGAAAAATGGAAAATTAGAAAAATTGTCCAAAAAAAAAAAAAAAAGGGAAAGGAAAAGAAAAAAAGGAAGAAAAAGGAAAAGGAGAAATGAAAGGGAAGATAAAAATAGAAAATGGAAGAGAAAAGGAAGAAAAGGAGAAAAAGGAAAAAAGGAAAAAAAAAAAAAAAAAGAAAAATAAGATGAGAAAAGAAAAGGAAAGGAAAAAAGGAAAATAGGAAAAGATGAAAACAGAAAAATAGGGAAAAAAAAAGGAAAATAGGAAAAGATGAAAAGAAGAAAAATAGGAAAGAAAAAGGAAAATAGGAAAAGATGAAAAAAGAAAATGGAAAAAAGGAAAATAGAAAAATAAGAAAAATAGGAGAAAAAGGAAAATAGGAAAAGAAAAAAAAGGAAATAGGGAAAGAAAAGGAAAATAGGAAAAGATGAAAAAAAAGAAAATAGGGAAAGAAAAAGGAAATGAAAAAATAGGGAAAGAAAAAAAGGAAAATATGAAAAGATGAAAAAATAGGGAAAGAAAAAAAGGAAATAGGAAAAGATGGAAAAAGGAAAATAGGGAAAGAAAACAGGAAAATAGGAAAGAAAAAATAGGGAGAAAAAAGGAAAATAGGAAATGAAAAAGAAAAATAGGGAAAGAAAAAGGAAAATAGGAAAATAAGAAAAAAGGGAAAAAAGGAAAATAGGAAAAGATGAAAAAATATGGAAAGAAAAAAAGGAAAATAGGAAGATAAAAAAAAAGAAAAATAGGAAAGAAAACAGGAATACAAAAGAAAAAATAGGAAAAAAAAGGAAAATAGGAAATGAAAAAAAGAAAAATAGGAAAGAAAACAGAAAAATAAGAAAAGATGAAAAAGAAAAATAGGAAAGAAAAAAAGGAAAATAAGATGAAAAAATAGGAAAAGATGAAAAAAAGAAAAATAAGGAAAATAGGAAAAGATGAAAAAAAGAAAAATAGGGAAAGAAAAAATAGAAAAATATGAAAAAATTGGGAAAGAAAAAAAGGAAAATAGGAAAAGATGAAAACAAAAGAAAATAGGGGAAAAATTGGAAAATATGGAAAAAGAAAATGGAAAGAAAAAAAGGAAAATAGGAAAAGATGAAAAACAATAAAAAGGAAAAACCAAATACAGAAAAAAAAAAAAAACAGCATTGCCAATTCTGACACAAATACACACTCCTAAAAAAAAAAAAAAAAAAAAAAAAAAAAAAAATGCTGGAAAATGCAACAATAAAATTAATACACAAAAATACAAAACGCATCGAAAAAATACAAGTAAAAATGTTAAAATATTAATAAGAATCGAAAAAATGTACCAAAATTTTACATCAAACTTGAAAAAAGAGAGAGAGAGAGAGAGAGAGAGAGAGAGAGAGAGAGAGAGAGAGAGAGAGAGACTAAAAGAACAAAGACATTCAAGAAAATGAATAAAAAACAAAATCACTGAACGAAAACTAAAGAAAATTGTCAAAATAAAAAACTGACAAATTATCTTAAAAAAGCGACACATTATCTTATCTCTCACTTTGTTCAAAATATGCCTTTCTCTCTCTCTCTCTCTCTCTCTCTCTCTCTCTCTCTCTCTCTCTCTCTCTCTCACTTCCTTCCTTCCGTACTTTCTCTCTCTCTCTCTCTCTCTCTCTCTCTCTCTCTCTCACACACACTTTTTCCCTTCCTTCCGTGGTTATATTATTCTCTCTCTTTCTCTCAATCTTCTCACTTATTCCCTTCCTTCCGTATTTTTTTTTTACTCTCTCTCTCTCTCTCTCTCTAACAAGGGAAAATATGAACAAGGGTAGGAATGAGAGAGAGAGAGAGAGAGAGAGAGAGAGAGAGAGAGAGAGAGAGAGAGAGAGAGAGAGAGAGAGAGAGAGAGAGAGAGAGAGAGAGGGTGGGGATTTTGGGGGGAGCAGGGAACTATGAGGGAGAGGGAGTGGCTAGAGGAGGAGGAGGAGGAGGAGGAGGAGGAGGAGGAGGAGGAGGAGGAGGAGGAGGGTACGGAGGAGTTATGAAGAATTGGAGGAGGAGGAGGAGGAGGAGTGCGTGGGTTGCATGTTAGTTCGGTTTGCTGTCAATGCAACGTGGTAGAGGAGGAGGAGGAGGAGGAGGAGGAGGAGGAGGAGGAGGAGGAGGAGTGCGTGGTGGTGGTGCTTGTGGTGGAGGTGAGGAGAGGGCAGGATAGAAGAGACAGGGAGGAGGAGGAGGAGGAGGAGGAGGAGGAGGAGGAGGAGGAGGAGGAGGGAGCTAGACCGAGAGAAAAAATGAGGATGAGGTAAGGGAGGGAGGGAGGGTGGGAGGAGGAGGGAGATGAAGGAAAGGGAGAACATGAAAAGGAGGAGGAGGAGGAGGAGGAGGAGGAGGGATAAGCAAGGCAAAGAAGAGAGGGAGGAGGAGAGGGTGGAGTAGGAGGTCGAGGAGGTGGGGGGAGGAGGGAGGATGAGCAGAGAAAGACTGAAGAGGAGGAGGAGGAGGAGGAGGAGGAGGAGGAGGAGGAGGAGGAGGAGGGTAAGAGCACTGTCCTCCTCCTCCTCCTCCTCCTCTACCCTTACCCCCATCCTCCAATGATCCACCCGGCAAACTCCTCCTCCTCCTCCTCCTCCTCCTCCTCTTCCTTTACCAATTCTACCCTCCCTCCCTCCTCCTCCTCCTCCTCCTCCTCCTTTTCCCTCACCTGTCATTAAGCGGGTAATTAAGACAGGTATGAGGTGACAGGTAACCCTAACACTGTCAAAAAACAAGTAATAGTAATAGTAATAGTAATAGTAATAGTAATAGTAAGACTGTCAATTCAATCATCAATGTTTATGTGAAAAATCTACGGTACGTTTTATCTATTGCAATATTAACGTGGTATTGTAACACTGTATTCCCTACGGTACATTGCATAGCTGGTGCTCCTGGAAATACAAATAAAAATAAATAAAATAAAATAAATAGGTTACATGTCCAAAAAAGTAATTAAAATGATAAAAAAACGGGAGAAATAATAATAGAAATACAATAAGAGCAAAAAAGACAAGGGTAATTTATGACAAACTAGTATTAATGATGTCCAATAACCTGGCTCTCTTACACCACACGTATTAGAAAGAAAAGTATTAGTGGATGAGGAAGGAAATTACGTGAGATAGAGACAAGGAAGGAGAGAAACAGCATACCTGGCGGGAGAAGGCGAGGGAGGGCTGGAGGAGGGGGTGACGTAAGTCTTATCTTCACGACGGCCACGGCCAGACTGTCTCCCCCGCCGGCCGCCGCACCCTCCCATTGGTCGGCTGCCCCGCGTCTTCTGGCCGCGTCTTCTGGCGTCCCACAATGCATCTGGTTAGTGCGGGAAATTCAAAGGGGGCGTTTTTTCCAATCATTTCCCTATTTCGATTAGCAATATGTTCCATTTTCCTTATTTTCGTAGAACTAAGAGATCATTTTTTATCCTCACCCATCGTAGTGAAGGATGAAAAAACAACGTAAATGCTGGAAAATGCTCGGTAAACTGCCACCCTCTCCCTCCCTCTCCCTGCTCTCCCTCTCTCCCTCTCCCTGACATCTGCCTAACAATGTCACACCACGCCGTTACAAATATATATCCCAGCGTGTTTCTGTCACTGTAACACGTGGCGCGGGTTACAGTGCCCTCTAGCTAACGTTTCCAAAGGGGGAGGACTGGATAGGAGGTGAAGGAGAGGCGTTAATGCGTTCTAAAAGAGGATAGACAGATAAGGAAGCGTGGAATGCAGTGAAGAGGCATAGAAAATGAGGAGATAGAGAAAAGAAACGAAGATACGGATAAATTGAGGTTATACTATGAAAGATAATGACAAAAGGATAGAAAATGATAGTGAAGATAGGAAGATGACGATAAGGAAGAATGGGATAGAATGCAATGAAGAGGGATGAAAAATAAGAAATAAAAGAATGAAATAAGAGAAGATAGAGAAAAAGAAGAGGTTACACTATAAAAGATAGGAAGAGGCAGGAAATATTGATGAGTGAAAGAGAAAATGCTAGAAATTAATAGACAAATAAATAAAAGGAAATTAAAAGAAGAAATTACGAAAGATAAGGAAAGGAAGAGAATAAGATAATAAAGATAGACGTGATAAAAAGAGGGGAATAGAACTCTTGATAATTAAGAAATGGAAGAAAAAAAAGTAAAGAAAGAAAGATAGAAGGAAGAGAGAGAGAGAGAGAGAGAGAGAGAGAGAGAGAGAGAGAGAGAGAGAGAGAGAGAGAGGAATAAAAATAGAACAGGGAAGGGAAGATGGAAGGAAAAAAATAAGAAAAGAATAAATAAGAAAAAAATAATGTGTTTTTATCAATCGTGTGTGTGTGAGTGTGTGTGTCTATGTGTATGTGTGTGTATGTGTGTGTGTGTGTGTATGTATGTTAGTCAGTCGATCGATTAGTTAAACCAGGCAGCCAGTCAGTCAATAAGACAGTCAATGAGTCAGTTCCTCTCTCTCTCTCTCTCTCTCTCTCTCTCTCTCTCTCATACATAATACCAAGGGTCACGCCTCGCCGGGATAAGGGACGAAATAACAACGCGTACCTTTCAAGATGACCTGTTATAGGGTATCTTGACCTCACCTGACCTTAAATGACCTGACCTCACCTAACTTTGACCTGGAATGACACACCTTGACCTGACCTGACCTTACCTGATTTTGACCTGTATGACACACCTTTGACCTGACCTCACCTGATTTTGACCTGTATGACACACCTTTGACCTGACCTGACCTTTCCTGATTTTGACCTGTATGACACACCTTTGACCTGACCTTACCTGACCTAACCTAAGCTTCCTCTGACCTTGCCTAATCTGACCTTATTGTGAGCTGACCTTGTTTGAGTTAAGTTAGTCTGTCATGACCTTATTGTTTGGCGTAATGTAACCTGACCTATTTCTCTCTCTCTCTCTCTCTCTCTCTCTCTCTCTCTCTCATTCCTACCCTTGTTTATATTTTTCCTCGTTAGACAGAGAGAGAGAGAGAGAGAGAGAGAGAGAGAGAGAGAGAGAGAGAGAGAGAGAGAGAGAGAGAGAGAGAGAGATAAAATAACAATAAAAACAGCTAAACACAAAACGTATAGATAAATAAAAGATAAATAGATAAAAACGATAGATAAAATAAAAACATAGATAGATAAATAGACAAATAGATAAATAACACAAATTTAACAGTACATTTCGTGACTTACTTGATCTATGGAGTGTAAAAGTGTTCTAGTGAATTAATTAGCGGGAAATACAGGTAAAGGCAGAACATACAGGTGACTCACGTGCAGGTTAATGAGGGAAACAACGAGAACAGGTGTAGAAAGCAGGAAATGAGCGGGAAAAACGTGATAATTTAAAAGTGGCAAATTTATGAAAGGGAATAGAAAACGGAGGTTGGAATAAGGGAAGTGAAGGAAATGGGGAAAAAAATGAATACTTGTTCTTATATAGTGGAAAAATTATGAAGAAAGGGAGAGAGAGGGGAAAATGTGATGAAGGTATGAAAGTGAAGGAAAAGAATGACGATGAAGGAAAATAATGAAGGAATGATAATGAAGGGATGATAATGAAGGGAAATATAATAAAGAAGGGAAAGAAAAGGGAAAATATGAACGAAAATGTGAAAAAAAGAATGATATTGAAGGAAAAAAAATGAAAAAAGGAAAATATGAATACGAGTCCATGGAAAGAAAGTCGAGTGAAGAATTATGAAAAGAGAAGGAAAATAATGAAAAAAAACGAAGAAAAATGAAATTGTTAATAGTGACTGAACGAAAAAAAAAACAGCACCAGTGAAGGAAAAGAAAAGGGAAAAGAAAAGAAAAGGGTAAAGAAAAGGAAAAAAACACCATTAAACGAAAAGAAAAGGAAAAAAAACACCATTGAACGAAAAGAAAAGGAAAAAACACCATTGAACGAAAAGAAGAGGAAAAAAAACACCATTGAACGAAAAGAAAAGGAAAAAAACACCATTGAACGAAAAGAAAAGGAAAAAAATACCATTGAACGAAAAGAAAAGGGAAAAAAACACCATTGAACGAAAAGAAAAGGAAAATAACACCATTGAACGAAAAGAAAAGAAAAAAACACCATTGCACGAAAAGAAAAGGAAAAAAAACCACCATTGAACGAAAAGAAAAGGAAAAAAAAAACACCAGTGAACGAAAAGAAAAGGAAAAAAAACACCATTGAACGAAAAGAAAAGGAAAAAAAAACACCATTGAACGAAAAGAAAAGGAAAAAAAAAACACCATTGAACGAAAAGAAAAGGGAAAAAACACCACTGAACGAAAAGAAAAGGGAAAAAAAACACCATTGAACGAAAAGAAAAGGAGTGGAAAAAAAACGAAGAAAAATGATAATGTTCACAGTGACACGTAGAAAGTAGTGAATGAGTGAAAAGAAAAGAAAAATATTGATAAAAAGTAAGAAAATGAATAAAAAATACCGAAAAATAATGACAGTGAACGAAAAAATAAGGAAAAAAACGAAACATTATGAAAAAAATATTGATGAAATTTTACTTATAAGGAAAAAGAAAATAGAAATAATAAGAAATAAAATAAAATAATGAAAAATAAATAATAGAGATCCATAAATGACAAAAGGACAAAAGAAAACGGGAGTAAAGATTATACCACTCTCTCTCTCTCTCTCTCTCTCTCTCTCTCTCTCTCTCTCTCTACTTTTCCTTCCTTCTGTATTTATTTTCTCTCTCTCTCTCTCTCTCTCTTTTCCTACTTTTCCTTTCTCCTGTATTTATTTTCTTATTTCTCTAGTATTCTCTCTCTCTCTCTCTCTCTCTCTCTCTCTCTTTTCCTACTTTTCCCTTCCTCCTGTATTTATTTTCTTATTTTCTCTAGTATTCTCTCTCTCTCTCTCTCTCTCTCTCTCTCTCTCATGCAAGACTGAGCTAACTACACGCTATGAAAATTACAATGTGGGATGTCACCATTTTGCCGAGAGAGAGAGAGAGAGAGAGAGAGAGAGAGAGAGAGAGAGAGAGAGAGAGAGACTTGGAAACATCTTATTGAATGATACAGGAGAGAAAAGACACATTCGAGAAAACCTGAGTCAATTTTTTACACTTGATCCTAAAAAGAGCGGCTAGTAATAGGATCGAAACCTTTATAAGCGTGTTGTATCCCTTGTCATAGTGTTCAAGTCTACGTAATGGGTTTGGATTCTTTAAAATAGAGTTAATTGCTTTTCTATGGTGTTAGGTTCTTTATAATGGCGTTGAATCGTTCATAGTATTCCTGAAACCTTTATAATAGTCTTGGATTCCTTATCATAGTTTTCAAGGTTACGTAATGGGTTTGGATTCCTTATAGAAGGGTTGAATGCTTTGCTATGGTATTGGATTCTTTACAATGGTGTTGAATAGTTTATGATGTTGCTGAAACCTTGATAAGAGCCTTGAATTCCTTATAACACTATTAGAACCCTCATGCTAGAAGTAAAACCTTTTGTAATGTAGTTCTGATCCTTATAATGGTGTTTAATCCTTTAAAGTAACGTTGGAATCTCTGTATTAGTGCTGATCGAGGCGGATAATCTTATATACTCCTTGATTCTATTAGCAGCGCGGTGTAACAGCTATAGATGACTGAAGAAGTAGGGTAAGCATTGCCGCGTTGCCTAACATCGTTCCTTCATGCAAAAAGGTTTAATCTGCCTGAGCAACGGGGTCACATAACGCAGCTTTTAGTAAGGAGTTGAAAGCGCCAATATTTCTTTTATTTAAGAATGGAAAACTGGTTATGAGCAACAAAAAAAAAAGAGAGAAAATAAAAGAAAAACAATACAAAAAGGGCCCACTTAGTTCCCAGTTCCCTTGCAGGTTCGAGAGTGTTAGCTAAAAAGGATAAATGTCTTGAAACCTCCCTCTTAAATGAAGTCAAGTCGTAGGAAGCTGGAAATACAGAAGCAGGGAGGGAGTTCCAGAGTTTACCAGAGAAAGGTGTGAATGATTGAGAGTACTGGTTAACTCTTGCATTACAGAGTTGGAAAAAATAAGGGTGAGAAGAAGAAGAAAGCCTTGTGCAGCGAGTGTGGGGGGAGAGGAAGAGAGGCATGCAGTTAACAAGATCACAGCAGTTAGCGTGAAAATAGTAGTAAAAGATAGCAAGAGATGCAACATTCCGGCGGTGAGAAAGAGGCTGAAGACAGTCAGTCAGAGGTGAGGAGTTGATGCGACGAAAAGCTTTTGATTCCATCCTATCTATAAACACCTTGCTCTCACCACGACAATTTTCAAGTCTCCATGAACGAATATCTGGGTTTTCAAGACAGTTTCTTCTTACGATCAAATAGAAATCTTGTAATCAATCAAGCAGAACCAAAAAAATACCTTTAGAAACACGAGTATATTCCACTAGAGCCTTTGCAAATAGTCTTGGTGAGAGCAGAGCGTTTCTCAATACGGTTTTGAATGAGCATGGCGAGGAAACAGCAGATGAGGCAATAAGGCAGTATGTATTTATTTATTTATTTTTTCCCTATTTATACCACGTGGGCTTTTCACGGGAATTTCTGGGCTACTGGGGATACCGTTGTCTCGAGTGAGGAAGCCCAACCTACACTCGGACCGTGGACAGGATGCGAACCCGTGGGCCTGGAGACGCCTCGGACCTCAAAGCACGCATCCTTCCACTGTACCTCGGCAATATTTTGACCCTAAGTCTACTAGAATGCTAAGATTGTGATAATATAACAGAGACACTTCAAGAATACACACAACTTATCAAAAATACACTAGCAACACCTGTCAACACTTTACAAACCCATGTCAACTCCCGCCAGTGGATTAAATGTATTAAAAAAAAATATATAAATGAATTAATTAAAATAAATAAGAAGGAGGCATTTTTAGTCATTATAATTGTCAAAGTGTGTGCAGAACTAAAGAAAATGTCTCAAAATTGGTTAGTAATCAGAGAGGAACAAACCAAATAACAAGAATACTGTTAATTATAAAGAAAAAGGGGATCTGAAAATAAACTAACTACCCTTAAAATCACTACGTCTTTTTTGAGTTGAGAGAAAACGGAAACATTATAGCAGAAACACAAATAAAGTGCAATAAAAGTGTTACGTCACCCAACACTCGACGAGACAAGACTGATCAATACAATAAAAGAAAGAACAAAGGAAGGAAAAGAGGAAGAAAGAAAGAAAAAGGAAGATGAAAGGAAAAGAAAAGAAAAAAGAAGGAAAAAGGAGAAAAAACAGGTAAATCTGGAATAACAACACGTAAAATGAAAAAAAAAAAAGAAAAAGAGAGAGAGAGAGAGAGAGAGAGAGAGAGAGAGAGAGAGAGAGAGAGAGAGAGAGAGAGCTACACTACATACAGACAGACAACCACAAGCTAGACACGTCCACAAAACCTGCAAAACGTAATAATAGTGTGCACGTGACAATTGAGGTTAAAATCTAGCATGGTGTTGCCTCTTGCACATTGAACCTGTTAGCCACCCATTACCGCCACGCCCTCCCCGCCCCTGCCCCTCTCTATCATCAACACCGTGACGAGAGAGAGAGAGAGAGAGAGAGAGAGAGAGAGAGAGAGAGAGAGATGTGCATATAGAAAAAAAATAATGACAAACAGATAGAAAGAATTAAAATAGGAAAAAATAAAGAAAAATTACAGAGAGAGAGAGAGAGAGAGAGAGAGAGAGAGAGAGAGAGAGAGAGAGAGAGAGAGAGAGAGAGAGAGAGAGAGAGAGAGAGAGAGAGAACGATGTATATATAAAAAAAGACAAATAGACAGAAGAATAAAGACTCAAAATAAAAAAAAATGAAAGAAACCATGAAAACAGAGAGAGAGAGAGAGAGAGAGAGAGAGAGAGAGAGAGAGAGAGAGAGAGAGAACGGGGAGAAGGAGGGAGGGAAGGGGAGTGTAGTTTGCAGGCTTGGAGGAAATCTGGCGTCATTTTAAGCGGTGCGCGTTGGCGACTCACACGTTCGTTGTCTCAGTGCATATTGTCTCTCTTCCCACAATCCCACACGCTTCCCACGGGCGGTCCTGCGGCGTCTAAGGAGTCAGGACGTTAAAAAGCACTGTAGGACTCTTTATTTTGTTAGGATTCTGGATTTAAGTCTAGGAATCCTGTGCTTGTTGGTATTTCCAGGTGAAGTTCGAGATCTGGGTTGTCTGGCTGCCACTTCGCCTTCCAGTACCTTGACGCAGCGTTCTGTTGTGATAAATGACTGGAATTTTATCTTAAGACTTGAAGCATTTAACTCCAGTCGTCAAGATTTCCACATTATCGTTCCTGGATTTGTCTCTCGTTCAGATTTCCAGGATCAGAGAAACCTAACATTTTGTCAAGTCTTCCTCTGATTTGAGAGAAAAAAGGATAAGATTTCCAGTGAACCTCCAGCAGTGAAAGAACCAAAACACACTGTCAAAGGCTCCAAAGTGTTTCAAAGAGTAATGATCACTGGCAAGAAACACACTGTCACGGGTTCCAGTGTTTGAAAAAAGTACTGGATCACAACTAAGAAACACTGTCAAAGGTTCCAGTGTTTGAAAAGGTACAGAACACTACCAAAATACACTGTCAAAGGTTCCAGGGTTTAAAGAAGTACTGGATCACAACTAAGAAACACTGTCAGAGGTTCCAGAGTGTTCCAAAAGGTACTGGATCGCTTTATTTTTTATTTTTGAGGTTCGAGTGAATAAGTGAAGCCAAAAGGAAAAAAAAAAAAAAATAGACTGAGACACTTTTCCATCTTCAATCTTACAATCTTCACCTTCCTGGAAACAACGAAACTACAAAAAACCTCACATTCATAACATTTCCAAGACGAATTCACAAAGACAACTCGAAGATCTTCCCAAAGGCTTCCAGACCCTAAAAAGGACACACTGTGGGTTCAAAACACATCATTAAGCTTCCAGTCCACCAGAAGGCATTCCAGGGCTTCTTTCACCACAACAAGAAGGTTTCCAGGTGTTTTTTTTAAGCTAAGATTTCAATAGTTTATCAGTTCATCTTCAGTTCCTCCAAGACGAGTTTATAGAAGCAAATCCAGGAGTAATAAGAGGATTCCAGTGCCCCTTAAGAGGATTCCAAGGACATTCCAGTACTACTCACGAGCTGGAAGGATAGAAGGACGGATGGCGTGGAAGAACAGTGTTAAAAGTAAGAATTAAATTGTTTTACTTAGATTTATTTTGAAAAAGTTAAGTATTTGTTATCATTTCCTTGTTTTCTA
>NC_059257.1:7892754-7902754 GCF_017591435.1 Portunus trituberculatus | reverse complement strand
AGCGTCCAGCACGAGGGGAGCCACCTGAGCTGGGCCGCGAACCACCTGTGGGAGAGCTACAAGGTGGACAGACTCTCCCGGGGGTGCGTCAGGAAGTTCTTATGTGACTACCTGACCACCAACCAAGAAACTGCAACTTCAGCCTCCGTGGAACATCTTGCCTTGTCAGTCTTGGTTTTCATCTTGTTGGCTTGTTTGTTTTTTATTGTGTGTTTTTTTTACTTCTTGTTGTTTTTTGTTTTTGTTTTTTTACCTTTTGTTTTTTTGACATGTTTTTTTTTACTTTTTCTTGTTTTTTTGACCTTTTCTGACCTTTTTTTTTTTTCTTGTGTTATTTTTACTTGTGTATTTTTTTTTTTTTTTTTTTTTACTTTTACAGAACTCTTAATTTCTCTCTCTCTCTCTCTCTCTCTCTCTCTCTCTCTCTCTCTCTCTCTCTCTCTCTCTCTCTCTCTTCACATAACTTTTAACCCTTTCAGTACTGGCACACATTTTACCTTGAGTTTGGGTATAATTAGACGATTTCATTGACATTAGGAAGGGTCTATGGAGGTCAGAAGATTAATGGTGCAGAGTCATCACTATTCGAATCCCCTACATGAGTTTCTGAAGCTGTACAAAATGAGAATACCCCACATGAGTTTCTGAAGCTGTATAAAATGAGAATCCTGTGAGAAATCCCCCCACATGAGTTTCTGAGGCTGTATAAAATGAAAGCAGTAAGCAGAATGGATATGAAAACGTGTCACTGAAGGGTTTAATTCTACCACGTCTCTACAGAACCAGCCTGGCCCAGCTGTTTGGCGAGGAGAACACACCAGCTTTCCTTGACCGTCTCTCCTCTGACATACTTGAAGGAAAGGACGTGGAATGTGATGTGTTGGCGCCCCACTGTGACGAGGAGGCTTACAAGATGACAACACAACCACCTACTGCCTCGGACGGACTGCAGAAGGCGACGAAGGAAGTGGTGGAAGAGTAGTGTGTGTGTGTGTGTGTGTGTGTGTGTGTGTGTGTGTGTGTGTGTGTGTGTGTGTGTGTGTGTGTTATTTATCTGGTTTTCTTGTTTGTTTGTGTTGATGTGATGTTGTGTGCAGGGAGGAGGAGGAGGAGGAGGAGGAGGAGGAGGAGGAGGAGGAGGAGGAGGAGGTATGTTAAGGCCTTTTCTTCTTATTATTTTTCCCTATCTTTATTTTCTTCTACTTTTACTACAACTACTTCTACTTCTTGTTTTTCTTGTTTTTTTCTTCTTCTTTTTCTTCTTTTTCTTCTTCTTCTTCTTCTTCTTCTTCTTCT
The DNA here is from genome assembly GCF_017591435.1 of Portunus trituberculatus. Lineage (NCBI taxonomy): Eukaryota > Metazoa > Arthropoda > Malacostraca > Decapoda > Portunidae > Portunus > Portunus trituberculatus. The sequence continues at coordinate 7,901,458 of NC_059257.1, read as the reverse complement.
TCTTCTTCTTCTACTACTACTACTACTACTACTACTACTACTACTGCTACTACTACTATTGCAACAAAAGTACACACATATTATAATAATGTATCTTCATTACTTAGAATAGCACAAATTAATTAGGGCAAATCAAAATAGAAGTAATAATAATAATAATAATAATAATAATAATAATAATAATAGTAAATAATGTTAAGTATTTATAAATAAACTATAAGAGCGTAGAAATTTGCCTATTTTTTCTCAATTAGTCAAAAAATCCCAGAGAGAGAGAGAGAGAGAGAGAGAGAGAGAGAGAGAGAGAGAGAGAGAGAGAGAGAGAGAGAGAGAGTACACACACACACACACACACACACACACACACACACACAGTACTGTTATATTACAGTGATGTTGACTTTGCGAGCGCGCACACACACACACACACACACACACACACACACACACACACACACACACACACACACACACACACACACACACACACACACACACACACACACACACACCTGGCGTCTCTCCCTCTTCCCTCCCTTCCTCTCCCTCTCCTTCCTTCTTTCCTTCTTTCATTTCCTTCACTGACCTCAAGAACACACACACACACACACACACACACACACACACACACACACACACACACACAACAACAACAGAAAATTCTCCCCAAAAAGATCAAATGACACGTTTTTTAAAGTCACAACAGAGATTACAATATTCCAAGTAATTCTAAGTAATTTCATGTAATCTTTAAAGTAATTCCCACATTTTTTATCATTCAAAAAAACACGTGTGGGATTTTTTGAGTTTAGTTGATAATAAAGAGTAAAATATTGTGTTTACCTGTTTTTACCTGAGAGAGAGAGAGAGAGAGAGAGAGAGAGAGAGAGAGAGAGTAATATATAAAAAAAGGTGCCATAAAGATAGAAAAGAAAAGAAAACGCAAGAAATAAGGAGAGAGAGAGAGAGAGAGAGAGAGAGAGAGAGAGAGAGAGAGAGAGAGAGAGAGTTTACCTGAGTACAGTAATTAAGAACCGTGTTGTTTAACGTACGTAGTTAATGAATATGTAGATGTGGTGGTGGTGGTGGTGGTGGTGGTGGTGGTGGTGGTTAATATAATGTTAGTATTCTCTCTTCTAAATTTCCTTCTCATTTTAATCTTTTTCCTTCTACATCTTTCTTTTATTCTTTTAATTTCACCTTATCTTTTATATTTCCTCACAAAAATAGAGAAAAAACAGCAAAATATAAGAGAGAGAGAGAGAGAGAGAGAGAGAGAGAGAGAGAGAGAGAGAGTGTGTGTGTGTGTACATATGATCATAACAACCACATCGTCAGCCCGTTAGATAAAAGCATAGTGTGGTAACGGCGTTCACACCATCATCACCACCACCATCACCATCACCACCACCACCACCACCACCACCACCACTACTACTACTGCTATTACTGCAACCACCACCGTCACCGTGCATGAGAGAGAGAGAGAGAGAGAGAGAGAGAGAGAGAGAGAGAGAGAGATTACTATCAATTCTAAACCTATACATTTTTTTTTTCTTCTCTCCTTATAAAACTATTCAATTATTTTCTTTTATCTATTCATATATTAAGATCACGATTATATTAAGAGTAGGAATACAAAGGAATACAAAGGAAGGAACAGACAGCAACAGCCCTACTGGTCCTAACGAGCCTTTCTGTGTGTCTGTGTGTGTGTCTGCTACCAATACGATTCTACGAGTTAGAAGCTGAAGGCCACCAAGGTTCAAGGAGAGAGAGAGAGAGAGAGAGAGAGAGAGAGAGAGAGAGAGAGAGAGAGAGAGAGAGAGAGAGAGAGAGAGAGATGTGATAGGAAAGGTTGGAAGAGAAATATTACTATCTAATGCAGTAACTGAAATAAATAAATAAACAAATAAATAGATAAATAAATAAATAAATAAATAAGATAATAAGATAATAATAGTAAAGGAGGAGGAGAAGAAGATGGCCAGGAGAAGAAGGAGGAGGAGGAGGAGGAGGAGGAGGAGGAGGAGGAGGAGGAGGAGGAGGAGGACAAGCAATACTAGGTTCCGTTGCTGGTGACCCTCTTGCCTTAAAGAAAACGGGATCCACGTGTTTGAAATGCTCATAACAACAGTAACAACAATATCCAACCACAGAAAAACACAGCAACGTCACCTTATTCTTATTCCTCCTCCTCCTCCTCCTCCGCCTGGTCATCATATTCTTTCCCCCTACTCCTCCTCTTGCTCCTGGCCTCTTCTTCCTCTTCTTCTTCTTTTTTCTTCTTGTTCTTCTTCCTGTTCTTGTTCTTGTTTTCCTGTTCTTATTCTTATTCTTGTTCATGTTCTTGTTCTTATTGTTGCTCTTCCTCCTCCCCCTCAGCAGCTGACTCTTGTTTATAGGTCAGCATTGTTTATTTATAGGTCTGCAGTCCGCTAGGTGTTCTTAACAAGCCGTTAAGCCTTCATGTGCCTCAATTTGTATACAAAAAGGAAAATAAAATGTGTTCCTGTTTACACTTATAATTCCTATCCGTGAATTTGTCTTGTCTTCTTCTAAAAGTGTTCTGTTGTCTTGGCGCTAACTAACAATATCATAGTCTTCGTTGTTTTGATAAGCTGTGCGGGTAATATTCTCGAACATTTTTAACGCAACTTTTCTTAAATCTTGAGTTTTACATTTATACTTCAGTTTGTCACAAAATATTTCGTTTTCTCTTATACTTTAATTTTTCTTTTATTGGCGTGTGTTTTTGGGGGACTCAGTAATATCTGGTGTACTTCAGTCAGTACCGTTCTGTAACACACTTGTCAACTTTCACGCATCAAGTGTGACACTCACGCATTTGACCTCCCTCTCAATGTCACACACATCGCTTCTAAAAACTCACGCATTTTTTGCAAATATTTCCCAAATATTCTTTTTAACGTGATATTTTTTCGAGATAAACTGTAAAACCGAATTTTCCGGACTATAAAACGTCCGCTTTGCTTCAGTTTGTAAGCTTTCACCTGATTGGAAACACAATCCCTAATTATCTGGGGGCTTCGCTCCCCTGCACTACCCCACAAGGGTGTCACTCTGGAATTGACCAGGGGCAGTGCCCCCTTGACTCCTGATTCTCACTCTTTGGGACTTCCAGGGGTTGCCAGCTATGCTGTAACCTTGTGTGAAAGACGCCGCCACCAAACCCAAAGCTACACAACTCGCCAACAAAGCCTGGAACAAATCAGTGAAGCGATAAAAGCAGAGAGGACACGTGCAATGAAGAAGCTGAATCGAGAAGACAGTAATAGTTCACGACAATACTACTGACACAGTATAAACATTTTGAGCCGCTAGAGAAGCTTTACATGTTTAGAAGTCAGAGAGCGCGCCACCATTTTAATGCACATCTATGGAGTGACTGCAGAAAAAAACGAAGAATGTGGATATCCGTATTATACTTAAAGGAAATGAATGAATAAATAAGGAGGAATAAAAATAAGTGAAAATGCAATAAAAATCAAAACGAACATAGAACAAAATACACACACACAAAATAAATAAACAAATAAAGAAAAACAGACAAAAACAGGCATACCAAATAAAAGAAAAAAAAAAAAAAAAAAACAAGAATGATAAGAATTCAGCACAACAAAATCCAAGAAACACATCATTACCACCAGAGAGAGAGAGAGAGAGAGAGAGAGAGAGAGAGAGAGAGAGAGAGAGAGAGAGAGAGAGAGAGCTGGTGGGAACATAGGTGAGGTATTGGTGTTCCTGTGTCCACCTGATCGTAAAAGCGAGGTACAAAATCCCCGTTATGTAATTGTTGTGTTCTTGTGGTTTATCGTCTTGTAGAACTCCAGATGTGGTGGTGGTGGTGGTGGTGGTGGTGGTGGTGGTGGTGGTGTTGTTGTTGTTGTTTTGCGGTTGTAAGTAAATAAATAACGTAAATAATAAAAGGTGGATGTCTTGATTTGTTGTTGTTGTTGTTGTTGTTGTTGTTTCTAGGTTTGTGTATGAGGTTAGACTTAAATACTTTTTTTTTTTTTTTTATTTTCTTTTTTTCTTGCGAGTTTGATAAATAATAATAGAGAAAAAAAAAAAGAAAAGAAACAAAGACACACACACACACACACACTCTCTCTCTCTCTCTCTCTCTCTCTACTGATCAAACTTCCATGTTGAACGAATTGGTCAGAATGAAAGCAGGTCAGAAAAAAAGAAAAAGAAAAGAAAACGAAAAAAAGAGAGAAAAAGAAAGAAAATGGAAAAGCCACATTTCTCACCAAGTAGGCCAATGTGGTTTTGATCTCGGAAAATAAAGAAAAAAAAGAAAGAAAAAAGAAAATAAAGAAAAAGAGAAATAAATCAAAATATCGCATAGAAAACGAGGCCAAATAAATAAGTGACAAAATAAATCTTTCCGTTTTCTTTTTAGAGAGAGAGAGAGAGAGAGAGAGAGAGAGAGAGAGAGAGAGAGAGAGAGAGAGAGAGAGAGAGAGAGAGAGAGAGAGAGAGAGAGAGAGAGAGAGATAATGAAGAGGAAATGAAGAGATAAAATAAGAAAATCAATATGGAAGGAAGATAAAGAGAGAGAGAGAGAGAGAGAGAGAGAGAGAGAGAGAGAGAGAGAGAGAGAGAGAGAGAGAGAGAGAGAGAGAGAGAAAATAGCAAACAATTCCTGGTTCTTTGCTCAATAAAAGTAGCAGAATTAGCAAAGAGGGGCAAAAGGTCAACTGCTGTAACCCCCCCGCCGCCGCCGCCATCCCTCCCACACCCACCCCATGAGTCTGGCTACTTAATGGGGCGTGGGAGAGTGACTGAGAGGGCGATAGGAAACCAACACATCACGGAGACACCAATCGGAACATCAGAATTTTGTGTTTTAAAGGGTTTTGGAGTGTGTTCCGGTGTGTTTCATGGTGTGTGGCGGGTTACTGGGGTGAGAGAGAGAGAGAGAGAGAGAGAGAGAGAGAGAGAGAGAGAGAGAGAGAGAGAGGAGGAAGAGGAGGTGGTGGTGGTGGTAGTACAAGTAGAAAAAGAAGGAGGAGGAGGAGGAGGAGGAGGAGGAGGAGGAGGAGGAGGAGGAGGAGAAAGAAGAAGAAGAAGAAGAAGAAGAAAGAAAAGAGGGAGGAAGAGGGTGATGAGAAAAAAGAAAAAGAAAAGAAAATGATGAGGAGGAAAAAAAACTAGAACAAGAACGAGAAATATTAATCAATAACAACAACAACAACAACAACAACAACAACAACAACAACAACAACAACAACAACAACAACAACAGCAGCCAGCGAACAGAGCCAGAAAGAATAAAAAAAAAAAAAAAAAGTGAAAAAAATCGCAATAAAAAAATAAAGTCTTGATATTTTGCACCGTGACAACAAATCCAACACGAATCTTCACTTCAATTTTGGAAAGAGATTCAGGTTTTTTGCAAGAACGATTTTTACGAGAGTTTTTGAGGCGCGACACGAGAGAAAATAACAACCTTTGATATTATGAAGGTAAACACTAATTTCAAGGTTTACAGGTACACAGTGCGTGAGAAGAAAAACTAAACTAAACATTAATAAGAGAAAAGTTTAGATCATTGTGAAATTGAGACGAGAAAAGCTTAAAATCACTACTTTTGATGTTATGAAGGTAAACACTAATTTCACGGTGGCCAGGTAAAGAGTGACTGAGAAAAGCAAACACAAAACTGAGCATTAAATAGAAGAAAAGTTTAGATTATTGTGAAATTGAGACGAGAAAAGGTTAAAATATTACCTTTGATATTATGAAGGTAAACACTAATTTCAAGGTGGCCAGGTACAGAGTGCGTGAAAAGAGCAAACTGAACATTAAATAGAAGAAAACTTGGAATTATTGTGAACTTGAGACGAGAAAAGGTCAAAATTCATCACTAGTACCTTTGATATTATAAAGGTGAAATATTGAATCTAAATAATAAATAGAGAAAGAGGAATTAGAATGCCTATCATGATTTGAGATAAGAGAGAAAAGGTTAACACTACACTTAACCCCTTCAGTATCATGACACGTCTTCATATTCACTTACCTATTCATTTATTTACTACTTGTCGAATTTATACAGCTTCAGAAACTCATGTGGGGATTAAAATAGTGAAGACTCTGAACCATTAATCTTCTGACCATAAATATTTCCTAATCTAAATAAAATCGTCTAATCACACTCAAAACTCTTGGTAAAAATGTGTCCCAGTATTGAAGGGATTAAAAATACAAAACCTTAAGCCTAAATTTCAGGAAGGGAAGACACTCTGCACGTGAAATGCAACAAGATCAACATACTGACTGACGAGGTTAAAATACAAAACCTTACGTCAAAATTTCAAGAAGGGAAGATAGACTGCACGTGAAATACAAGATAAAACACTGACTCTAAATACTAAACAGAAGATAAAAGTTTACATTCTTATGAACTAAAGAGAGGACAGCTTAGAATACCGCCTTTGAAAAGTTAATATCTAATGCCAAAATTAACCAATGGTCCAGAGCCTTCACTATTTTAATCCCCACATAAGTTTCTGAAGCTGTATAAAATCACCAAATAGTAAATAAATGAATAGATAAGTAAATACTACATAGAAAGAGAAGTTTACATTCTTATGAACTAAAGAGATGAAAGTTTAGAATATTGCCTTTTAAAAGTTAACCTCTAATGCAAAAATTGACCAGTACTCTCAATCATTCATGCTTTTCTCTGATAAATTCTGGAACTTCTTGCCTGCTTCTGTATTTCCAACTTCCTGTGACCTGACTTCATTTAAGAGGTTTCAAGACATTTATCCCTTATTTTTGGCCAACTCTCTCAGACCTGTAAGGGAACTGGCAACTAAGTGGGCCTTTATTATCGTTTTATGTTGTCATTGGCCAGTTTTCCTTCTTACATAAAAAAAGAGCAAAATATGATGGTCTGATTTCAAAGTGGGAGGACAGAACGTGAGATATGAGGGAATACAAACACACAGGTGAATTGAATACAAGGTTTAGTACAATATGAGGTAAAGGAAAAGTGTATCTTGAGGATTATGAAACGTGATGCAATAATTTCGAGATGAGAAGAAACGTGAGATGCAAACCCAAATTGAACACTGGACATAAAAACAATCTTCATTTTAGAGTAACACCTTTTTGAGTAGAATAATGATGTTCTGATTTCAAAGTGGAAGAACAGAAAGTGAGAAATGAGAGGATATAAACCATAGCATTTTTTTTTTTTTTTTACGTAGGGAAGAGGGCCAGCCAAGGGCAAAAAAAAAAAGAAAGTTAGAAAAAGATTAAGAGCAAAGGAGAGACCGAGGATATTCATTGTGGAAGAGGGAGACAGTTGAGTGTCATTGAAGAAGAGGGGATAGTTGTCTGGAAGGTTGTGTCGAGTTGATAGATGGAGGAATTGAGTTTTTGAGGCATTGAAAACTACTAGATTTTTCTGCCCCAATCGAAAATCTGGATACAAGAAAGGTTTAAAATTCCAGCTGTGAACCAAAAGAGGAAGTCAAAAGTGTATCTTGAGCAGTATGAAACGTGATACAAGAAATTCGAGATAAGACACGTGAGATACAAGACAAAATTGAACACTAGATATAAATAAATAAATACAAGAAGGGTTTAAAATTCCTGTTGCGAATTAAAATAAATGAGGTAAAAATTGTATGTTGAGCAGTATGAAACATGATACAAGCATTTTGAGATACGACACGTGAGATACAAGCCAAAACTGAACGCTGGATGTGTGTGTGTGTGTGTGTGTGTGTGTGTGTGTGTGTGTGTGTGTGTGTGTGTGTGTGTGTGTGTGTGTGTGTGTGTGTGTGTGTGTGTCAGAGAGAGAGACAGAAGACGCAAAAACAGTTATAAAATCTTCACTTTATCACTTTAGAATAACACCTTCTGCTATGAAACATGATGCTCTGATTTGGGAAGAACAGAACGTGACATATGAGGGAAGAAAAACACACAGGTGAACATTGGATATAAAAAATGTTCAAAATTCCTGCTGTGAACTGAAAAAAAGAGGTAAAAAATGTTATGTTGAGCTGTGTGAAACGTGATACATGAATTTCGAGATGGGATACGTGAGATGCAAGACCAAATTGAACACGAGATCTGAGGAAATATTAACACTTTGGTGAACATTGAATACAAGAAAGGTTTAAAATTCCCACTTAGAACTGAAATAGGAGGTACAAAAAGTGTATCTTGAGTGTTCTGAAACGTGATACATGGATTTCGAGGTAAGACACGTGAGATGTGAGCCAAAACTGAAGATTACATATAAAAAGAATCTTCATTGTAAAAAGGTAATTTTCTGAAGTGCTTCATGGCTCACTTCTTGACACCCAAACTGAAGCAAACGAAAAGAAAGAAAGAAAGGAAGAAAAAAAGAAAGAAAGAAAAAAAGAAAGGAAGAAAAAAGAAAGAAAGAAAAAAGAAAGCAAATCACTTCCAAAACACAACATAACAAAAAAAAAAGATAAAAAAGGAACAAAAAATAGAAATAAAAAAACAAGATAAAATTAAATACGACGAAAAGAAAGAAAATATAAAACAAAAAAGTGATAAAAAAAAAGATCAAAACTTTCAAAACACAACAAAACAAAACACCAAAACTCAAAAAGAACCAAAATAAAAATAAAACAAAAAAGAAAACACGAAAAAGGACAAACAGGACCAAAAAAAAAAAGGAAAT
>NC_059257.1:7882754-7887754 GCF_017591435.1 Portunus trituberculatus | reverse complement strand
CTTCCAGAAAAAAAAAAAAAACTCGATTCCAGCAAATATCAAATTATTCACTAGTAGAATCAAAAGCTTTTCGTCTCGCCAACTCCCCTCCTCTGACTGACTGTCTTCAGCCTCTTTCTCACCGCCGGAATGTTGCATCTCTTTCTTTTATCGCTATTTTCATGCTAACTGCTCTTCTGATCTTATACACGTTGGGCACCACTGCTATAGAGAGTGTGGCAGTGAGTGACAGTGACGCAACAGTAACGTGACAATAGAAGCTTCAAATCACGCTGGCTCAGTCCTGTTAGCTTCTAGCACTGTAATGCCCCATCATGTTGCGCACCTCCGCCCCTCAATCTGCCTCCCCTTCACGCTGTACTGTTTCTACTTTACACCTCCCTCCTCCTTCCACTTCTCCTGTTCTTCCTCCTCCTCCTCCCACTTTTGTTCTTTCTCCTCCTTCTCCCACTTCTCCTGTTCTTCCTCCTCCTCTTCCCACTTCTCCTGTTCTTCCTCCTCCTCCTCCCACTTCTCTTGTTCTCCTCCTCCTCCTCCCGTGAAGCAACGTGACAAGGTATCCAGGTGTGTGCTAATTGGTTTTTCCTGCAAGGTTCCTTTCCTTCACCTGAGTCATCCAAAAGTTTTTTGCTCCTCTCTCTCTCTCTCTCTCTCTCTCTCTCTCTCTCTCTCTCTCTCTCTCCCATACAGATATAAGCAGCATGACTGACCGAGAGTATAATAACATTCCTACAAGTCATAGTTTTCGCAGCGGTCAAATGGATGTCTCTGTTTGTACCATCTGTCTGTCTCTATTTATCTACCTGTCCATCACTCTCCACCCGCCACTCTCTCTCTCTCTCTCTCTCTCTCTCTCTCTGATGTCTTGTCTCATTTCACAACAGCTGGCGGAAGAAGCAGCGCCACCTTCAGTATGCAGGCGCCCTTCCTTCTCACCTTCACTGTCCTCCTGGCGGGATGCTCGGCGGGCGTCCCTGGCTCCCCCTCAGCCCCTCAGACAGAGGCCCCGAGCCCTGGGAGCGAGGACCTGAGGGACACAGTGGCGTCACTCCTGCGGGGAATGTCTGACGATGGAAGTGTGATGGCCAGGCTAAGGTCAAGTCTCCTGCCGGCAGTCATAAGGAAGCTCCCTGATCCTAAAGGCGTGGCGGCGTCCTTGGGTCTTCACGAGGACTTCCTCAAGCCAGTGCGTAGGATTCTGGAGGGGATGAAGGACCTACAGGAGTCGCCGAAGGAGGACGATGAGGCGTCCCAGAATGCAATTGATGCCGGCGTTAATGATAAGTTCCTGGGCGTGGTGCGGGACGCCCTGCGGGAGGAGCTGGGCGGCCTGCAGGTGCTGTCCAGCCTGGGGAGCAGCGCTGGACAGGAGAGCGCGGTGGGGCTTCCTGAGGCGCTGAACCAGACGTCCGCCAGCGTGTGGATGCTGATCAAGACCACGTGGGCGCGCGTGCTGTCCTACGTGAAAGAGGAGCACGCCCTGGAGTCCTTCCTGCAGCTGACGCCCGTCAGGATCCTGGACCGTGCCATCAGCCTCGGGGACGACCTCAGCCTCATGTCCTTCCTGGCCAAGAAGCTGGACAAGGACTTCGCCGAGCACATCTCCCGCACCGTCACGCCGCACCTCGGCCCGCTCAGCGATATCGACTCCCTGTACAACTTCACGCGGCAGCAGGGCGCGGGCGGCCTTCTGGACTATCTCAGCTCGCCACGCCTCCGCAGCACCGTGGCAGCCATGGCGCGCTTCGTCAACGCCTACTTCGACGACTCCTTCGACGACCGTGTGGCGGACGACTACATCTCCTTCATCTCCTTCAACAACCCTGAGCTGCGGGAGTTCTACCGGTCACTGCTGCAGGGCGGCGGAGAGCAGGCCGGCAGGGAGAAGAGGGACGAGTTCAACAGACGCACCGCGGCTTACAAGTTCAACGGCTACGACTTTCAGGCAGACCCCGCCGCGGAGACCAGCCGCCAGCTGCACCGCGACGGTGGCGGACACAGCGGCGGGTACGACGGTGGCGGCCACAGCGACGGATACGGCGGTGGCGGCCACAGTGGCGGGTATGGCGGAGGCGACAGTTATGGTGGCGGCCACAGCGGCGGCTATGGTGGTGGCGGCTACGGCAGCAGTCACGGCGGCAGCGGGTATGGCGGCGGCGGCGGCTATGGCGGCCACAGCTCTATGATGATTGACCCGCCGTGGTGCTGAGCTCCGTGGCCCTGGGCGCGCTGCTGGGCTTCCTGCTCTTCAGGCTCATCAGGGGCACGGCGCGAGGCAGGCGGGACATCGGGGATGGCTCACTTTCTCTCTGGCAGTCAGACCAGCCCTTCGGCGGCGGCGACGCTGCCCGAGCCGTGCGTGCAATGCGGTCAGCGCGCGCCGCGCCTGAGGGCAGCGAGGGCCTGGCGCTGGACCCCGCCCTCCGCGGTGACGTGTGGTCGTCGGCGCCGCTGGTGGACGGTGAGACCTCAACGGGCCTGCCGCTGGACGAGGACGACGTGGCGAACCATCTGAACCAGCTGTGGCGGGCACATCGCGGCAGCAACTCCTCCACCTGCGTGAAGAGCCACCTGTGTAGCCAGCTGACAGGGCCCGGCGCCGCACACGTCGGCATGGCGCTGCTGCTGTGAGTATGGAGCCGTTGTTGTAATGTAACCTTCATTGTGTCGGACTGTCAATCGGACAGTCACTCATTCAAACAATTATCCAGTCAATTTCTCACCACTCTCTCTCTCCTCCTCTCCAGGTCCTCCACGGGCGGCCTGCTGGGCGTGGCGGGGTCAGGTCAGCTGCTGGACGACGTGGCGGGCAGCCTGGCGCAGGGACAAGCCTACTCCTGCCCCACGCCCTCCACACCTTGCTCCGCGCCCTTGTAACACCGCCCACCACCCTCCACATCCTTCACGCCCCCACACACACCCTGAGCGGCAGGCCCCATGTCTCAAAACCGCAGACAAGTGGCAGGTGGCGGGTGGCAGGTGCGAGGGTCTGTCGCTCATGTCCCACCCTGTCCCCTCTCCCTCCCTCCCTCCCCATGCGTGTTCCCCTGTCACAGGCAGCCGCTCACCTGGACAATGAGTGGCTTGAGGGACTCGGAACACACCTTGCTATTTATTTACCTATTTATTATAGTAGTAATTTATGATGTGTAGTGTACCTGTCTCGGTGTTTACATTTACACACACACACACACACACACACACACACACACACACACACACACACACACACACACACACACACGTGCAAATGTTGTTTATGTGTATCTATGCTTTTGTTCATAAAAGAGTAAAAATAAATAGAGAAAAAAGATATATGATTTTCTTGTTTTCCTTTCAATTGTGGTTTATACTTCTCTCTCTCTCTCTCTCTCTCTCTCTCTAGCTGTCCACAATGGGTACTTCGAAGAGTTCCGATTTATTAACATCGTGTAGCATTTAATTCTATAAGGCTGAACTTTTCATTAGTAATAATAATAACAATAATAATAATAATAATAATAATAATAATAATAATAATAATGATGATGATGATGATAACAGCAGTAACATGATAAGAAAATAAAGGATACTGCCGTTACTACTACTCCTACTACTACTACTACTACTACTACTACTACTACTACTACTACTACTACTACTACTACTACTACTACTACTACTACTACTACTACCACTACTACTACTACTGCTACTACTGCTACTACTACTACTACTACTACTCCTACTACTACTACTGCTACTACTACTACTACTACTACCACTACTACTACTACTGCTACTACTGCTACTACTACTACCACCACTACAACAATAACAACAGCTGCTACCACCACCACCAGAACCACGATCGAAAAATAAACAACGAAAAATCCTTATAATAATGACAACAATGACACACTTCCCAATCTGTAGTGTGTGTGTGTGTGTGTGTTACAGTCTATTCTCTCTCTACCCGTATGGATCCCGTTACGTGAAATCCTGGCCCGCTATTGGTGGAGAACGAGGCGCCACTCTGATAAGAGGAAACAACGGTTAGAGAGAGAGAGAGAGAGAGAGAGAGAGAGAGAGAGAGAGAGAGAGAGAGAGAGAGAGAGAGAGATCACTTCGGACTCAATGAACTTTCCCGTATACAGTGCATCTCTCTCTCTCTCTCTCTCTCTCTCTCTGTGTTATGGTTTGTTAAACTTGTTCATTTTATCGTCCATTGCTGTCAGGTAATTGGAGGAGGAGGAGGAGGAGGAGGATGAGAAGGAGAAGGAGGGGGAGAAGGAAGAGGAGGAGGAGGAGGAAGAGGAGGACCAAAGTCAATGGAGGATAAAATGAACCACCACAGTTGAGAGAGAGAGAGAGAGAGAGAGAGAGAGAGAGAGAGAGAGAGAGAGAGAGAGAGAGAGAGAGACATTTGGGGGGGGGGGGCGGATGAGCGGAGCGCCCTGAATTGACCATCACAGGGTCTTTTGGGGCAAGGTAAGGCAGGGACTCGCCACCCTTCAGTAGCGGTGGGTGGATTCTGTGGCTGCCGTGGCCACACCGCCGACCAGTGCCGTAAGCGAGAGGCAGGGGCGATGAGGCAGCTGCGGGGCGCGTACTGCTTGCCTACCACCACGCCACCGGCCCAAGCACTGCACTAAAGCACAACCAGCGTAACCTGCACGGCGCGGTAACGTCTTCGCGCCGCACCTGGACGCAAGCTGATGTCCACTTATACGCGACAACTGCTGCCACCACCGCCACCACCACCTGTCACTACCACCAACCCGCGTATCTGTATGTTAAAAGCACGTCACGTTCTTTACTATAAAGCGAATTTCCTTGACATTAAAAGAGCGGATGAAGTTTGTATCATAAGCGTGTTTTTTTTTGACTCTCCTCCGTTAAGTTCCGTCAGTTGGAAGTAAATTTGGAAGCAGAATATTCTTTTGGTGTTTCGAGATAAACCTTCAGTGACAGAATCTGATACGCTGGAAACTCAGTCACGTATTTACTCTGGCCATGAA
>NC_059257.1:7872754-7877754 GCF_017591435.1 Portunus trituberculatus | reverse complement strand
TCCACCTCCTCCTTCTCTTCCTTCACTCGCCACCTTCTTCCTTCTCCTCCTCCTCCTCCTTCTTCTTCTTCCTCGGTGTAATTTTCCTCTTCCTTCGTTTACACCTATCATCACAACAACCATCACCTCCTTATCCTCCTCCTCCTCCTCCTCCTCTCGGGCGTAATAGGAGCAAAGGAAGCAATCACTCAAAACGGAACATTCTTTTCCTCCCTTCTTCCTCTTCCCTTCTTCCTCTTCTTCCTCTTTCTCTTCATCTCTCTTGTCAACCTTTTCCTCTCTTCTCCTCCCTACTTCCTTCTTTCTCCTCTAAAATCTTCCTCTCTTTTTTTCTTCTTCTTCTTTCTCTCACCTAAATCTTTCCTCTTTCTTTTTTTTTTTATCTCTTTCGTCTCTCTTTTCTTCCTCTCTTTAGTCTTCTTCTTCTTCTTCTTCTTTTCTTTTTACCTCTTTATCTTTCTATACATCTTTTTCCTTCCCCTCTTTCCTCTTCCTTCCTTTATCTTGCTTATATCTTATCTCTTTACTTTAATCCCTCTTCTTCATTCCCTCTATCTCTTTTTCTTCCTCATTTTCTCTCTTTTCTCTTCCCTTCTTCTCTCACTCACCTAAAATTTACTTCCTTTACTTAAATCTCACTTCTTATTCTCTTCTCTATCTCTCTCTTTCCTTTTCCTTTCCTTATCTTACCTGTACCTTATCTTTCTATCTTAACTCCTTTCCTCACCCCTCTTCTTTCTTACCTCCCTCTCTCTCTCTCTCTCTCGTCTTCCCTGCTACAGTCTCTCCAGTTTTCCAATTCACCGGGTTTTTAGTCCCAATAAGGCTGTAGTCACGCTATCTGTCACGCCTCCGCCTCGCTGACTCGCTCACTGCAAGAGGTAACGATAACAAAGAAGTGTTCAGGTGTGCTATGATGTGCGCAGGTAAGGCAGGTGTTCGCTTACGTGTTGTGGTTTCCAGGTGGTACTTTTTCTCTCGTTTTTCTTCCTTTTACTTTTTTTATTTTTTTTATTTGTGGTTTGGTGTCAATTTTTGTGGTTTATTTAATTTTTATTTGTTTATTTATTTATTTATTTTTTTTGTGTGTGTTTGTGTGTGTGTGTGTGTGTGTGTCAGTGTTCGTTGGTTTAATTGAATGTTTTTTTGTGTTTTGTTTATCTATCTATCTATCTACCTATCAATCTATCGTTTTATCAGTCTGTCTATCTTTCTAACTGTTTGTCAATATCTCTCTCTCTCTCTCTCTCTCTCTCTCTCTCTCTCTCTCTCTCTCTCTCTCTCTCTCTCTCTCTCTTTTCCCACCAAACAACAACTAATTAATCCACCCACTCACACACACACACACACACACAAACACACACAACAAACCTCCAGCTCACACCTGTCTGCTCTCTTTACCTGTCCATCTGTCCACATTAATTACAGGTAAGGTGTTTGTGCGCCTACCTCGCTCTCCTCTTACCTTGTCACTACTCACTCGGCTAAGGAATGTTTATTGTCCACTGCTGCGATGGGGAGTGAAAGAAAACGGGATGTAAGTATAGGGGGAGCTCTCATAATTACATACAGGAGGAAGAGGAAGAGGGGGAAGAGGAAGGAAGGAAGAGGAAGAGGAGGAAGAGGAAGAGGAAGTGAAGGAATAGTTTTTGTTGTGTGTGTGTGTGTGTGTGTGTGTGTGTGTGTGTGTGTGTGTGTGTGTGTTTTTTCCTTTTTTTATACTATTTTTAATTTTTTTTCTTTTCAATTAGTTTATTTTTCTTTCTCATTACTATTTATTTCATTAATTTGTGGTTTTTCTTTATTATTCTTTATTATCAATCTTCTTTCCTTACATTTCGTTTTCCTTTGATCTTCAGTAAAACACAAATATAATAAAAACTCATACGATACCACACACACACACACACACACACACACACACACACACACACCATTATATTTTTCTCTCACTGATCTCTCTCTCTCTCTCTCTCTCTCTCTCTCTCTCTCTCTCTCTCTCTCTCTCTCTCACACACACAATATTTCCACAAACTCTCTAATTTAGCGGCTGTGCACATTGTAGAAGGTGAACCGGTACCTAAGTTCGCAAGGCAGTGGTTACGAGACGCGGAGAGAAGCAAACTACACACAATTTGCTAAGACCACAGAGGCTGATGGCACGATAGATTAGACAAGCTGGCTGGCGTAATGGCGTAATGGCACAG
This sequence comes from Portunus trituberculatus, assembly GCF_017591435.1. Classification (NCBI taxonomy): domain Eukaryota; kingdom Metazoa; phylum Arthropoda; class Malacostraca; order Decapoda; family Portunidae; genus Portunus; species Portunus trituberculatus. The sequence continues at coordinate 7,875,547 of NC_059257.1, read as the reverse complement.
TGTTCAGGAAGAGCTACTGTGGACGTGTTATTTATGGCGCGTATTGTGTTCCGCAGGTGGTGAGTGTTGCCTTCAGGATGTCAGGGGCACGCCTCCTCCTGCTGTGCCTCGCTGCCCTCGCTCTCACGTCAAGCGCGGGTGTGGCAAAGACGCTGGAGGCTGACGTGGATGATATAACCTCCTCGTCTCTGAAGGCTTCCGCCAGAAGCTTCCTGAAGCAGCTGCTGCAAGAGGGAAGTGACATGTCTCTGAGCTCCGTGGCGAAGGCCCTGAGCGAGGAGGGTGTCTTCGCCAGGCAGGTGAAAGGCCTCCTGAAGAAGCGGCTCCCTAACCTGAAGGAGGTCGCTGGTGGCCTAGGTGTCACTCCGGACCTCCTACAGCACTTCCTGAAGCTGGCAAGGAAGGTGCGGAGGATGGGCCAGCACACACCCGTCACCGAGAAGGCCGGGGCGCAGGCCGTGCTGGAGACCGTGCTGGATTACCTGGGAGGCGATGAGGAGGAGGAGGAGGGAGAGAGAAAGGGAGAGGAGGCGTCCGAAGATGGCAGCGAGGCCATCCAGGGGCAGCTGCTTCACCTGGCCAAGGGAATGTTCGAGCAGCGCTTCGGGAACTTGAGCTCCATCAAGGCTTCGGCCAACGCCACGCAGGCGGCCAGGGCGGGGCTGTGGGAGGTGGTGCGGTCGACGTGGGCGCGCGTGCTGTCCTACGTGGAGGAGCAGAACTCGCTGGAATCGTTCCTGCAGCGCACGCCCGTCAGGATCATTGACCGCGCGCTGAGTCTCGGCGACGACCTCAACCTGGCCTCCTTCCTCGCCAAGAAGCTTGACCCGGAGTTCGCGGCGTTCCTGGCGGCCCGCGCCGAGCCGCTGCTGGGCCCGCTGCGCGACGCAGACTCCCTCGCCAACCTGACGCAGGTGGCGGGACTCGGCACCGCGCTCGATTACTTCACGTCTGAGCGGTTCGCCAACACGGTGGCCGCCATGTCGCGCTTCGTGTCCGCCTACCTGGAGGACTCCGTGTCCGAGGACGTGGTGAGCCAGTACATCGACTTCATCTCCTTCAACAACCCCGAGCTGAACCATTTCTACCGCTCCGTGCTCAACACCACACAGGACGCCGCCAACACCACGCAGGAAGCCGCCGCTCCGCAGAGGCGCCGCCGCGACGTGCTGAGGGACATCGCCAGCATCTACCGCTACGAAAACGAGGCGGCGCGCCACGAGCCAGACCAAAGCCCCGCCGACACCACGGACCCATCCTCCAGGCAGATGCAGCACCGTTACGGCGTGTCCTCCCTCGGCGCGGCCTCCGCCCTCTATGATCCCTCCAGGGACGGCTACGGCTATGGTGGCGGTGGCGGCTACGGCGGCGGCTATGGCGGGTACGGCATGAACATGAACACGCTGGACCCATACGTGGTGCTGGGCTCCCTGGCGCTGGGCACCATCTTGGGCTTCCTGCTCTTCCGTGCCCTCAGGGGTACCGGCGGCGGCAGGCGTGACATCGGGGACGGCTCCCTCTCCCTCTGGCAGTCAGACCAGCCCTTCGGGGGAGGCAACCGTGCCCTGAGGGCTGAGCGCGCTGCGCCCCCGGGCCGCGAGGGCCTGGCGCTGCCGGCTTCTCTCCGCGGTGACGTGTGGTCGTCGGCGCCGCTGGTGGACGACGAGACCTCGACGGGCCTGCCGCTGGACGAGGACGACGTGGCGAACCACCTGAACCAGCTGTGGCGGGCACACCGCGGTAACGACTCCTCCACCTGCGTGCGGAGCCGCCTTTGCAGCCAGCTGACAGGGTCCGGGGCCACACACGCCGGCCTGGCGCTGCTGCTGTGAGTATACTGTGCCGCTGTCCTGGGCGGCCGTCCATGCCTGGCCAGGCGTGTGGTGCCACGAGTCGGCAGGTCGCCACACAACAGCCGTGACAGTTTCCTTCTCTCTTTCCAGGTCGTCTACGGGAAGCCTGCTGGGCGTTGCGCGGCCTGGACAGCTGGTGGATGACGTGGCGGGCAGCCTAGCGGTGGGCAGCACCTACTCCTGCCCCTCCGTGGCCTGTTCCGCCATATAGACGCCACCAATATGCAAGCCACAGCCGCCGCCAGCCGCCAGGGTCTTGTATGCAGCTAACATAGTTTCCGGAGAAGAGTCACGCCCCGATCCGCCCCGCCCTGCCCCGCCCCGTCCCGCCCCGCCGATCACCGCCCCTTCTGTCTCGCTCGGCGGCCCGGACCGATGAACTGTTCCCTGCCTGTCATTAAGCAATGCGAGGCTGTGACACTGTGACGCCCGCCGCGCCTCCCCCCGCTCCCCCCATCACCCCTTGTTCCCCTCCACAGCCACCCTTCCCGACATCCTGGTTCACGGGGCGTGCTGCAAGCGAGCACGCACACACACACACACACACACACACACACACACACACACAGACCCTAACTACTTCTATTACTGTCATTTATTTACCGTTACATAAAAAGGTAGTACAACTGTAACTATAACTACACAACAACAACAACAACAACAACAAAAGCAATATTACCACCACCACCACCACCACCACCACCCTCAACATCGCCACACCAGTAACTCAACACCAAAGATTTCGTTGTCCTCCACATAGTATTAAGTATTTATTTATTAACGATGACTAATATTCACCATTTGGTTTCGTTCAAATACTTTCATTTATTTTCGTATTTCTAAGCCAAGTTTTCTTTTATTCATTATCAATCTTTTAGTGTTCTCTATTTCTTTCATTTTTCTGTTTTTTTTTTCGTTTTCTTTATCACCAAATTTCGTT
>NC_059257.1:7850254-7867754 GCF_017591435.1 Portunus trituberculatus | reverse complement strand
GGTGTGACTGTCAAAACCACTGACTTCTTCACACATCACGTTCGCATGACAGCCCCAGACACGCCTCCCAGACCCCCATGCATGATAGACCATCCCCCAGCCCCGCCTAGAGCCCCTCCCCTCGGCGTCTTCAAGTGGCGGGCTCCGGGCTGAAGAAGAGAGGCGACTTGCGAGGTGGTGTCAGTGTTGTCTTGGCAGCGGAAGGGGAAGGACTGCAGTGACGCGCTCCTGTTCTTGAAGGTGAGTGTGGTGGTGGTGGTGGTGGTGGTGTTAGTATTTGTTGTTCTACTGTCTCTCTTTCGTAGTGGTAATAGTAAGTTATGTTTTTTAAAGGGAGTTGAATAAAAAAGAGAAGGAAATTAGTCTCTCTCTCTCTCTCTCTCTCTCTCTCTGTTATTATCTTTCTTACTACTTCATTCTTTATTACTTCCTTTACACTTCCCAATCATCCTTTTCTCATTCTCTCATTCTTTCACTCCTTCACCTTCCATTTCTCCTTTATCCCTCCTTCTTCCTCCCTTCCTTCTTTCCTTCTTCTTTCCATCCATCATTTCTTCCTCCCTCCCTTCCTCCCTCCCTTCCTTCCTCCTTCCTTCCTTCCTTCCTCCCTTCTCACACCTATTAGACCCACTAGGGCGGAAATAACGTACAAATCTACACAATATTAGCTCAACGAACCTTCACCACCACCTTCATTACCCTCCAGTGGTGCTTAGTGTCACGTGACTCTCTCTCTCTCTCTCTCTCTCTCTCTCTCTCTCTCTCTCTTTTTCAAGCTTGCTCTTTCTATTATTTTTTTTTCTGTTCTTATATTTATTCTCTTCCTTTCGTATCTTTCTCTATCTTTTCTTCATTTTTTTCTTCTATTGTCTTATTCTCTTATTTTCTCTCTCTCTCTCTCTCTCTCTCTCTCTTCCTTTCTTTCTTCTTTCTCCTTCTATTCTTTTCCTTACTCTCTTTCTTTCTTATTTCTCTCTATTTTTCGTTCCTTCCTTCCTTTTTCTATTCCTAACCTCTCTCTCTCTCTCTCTCTCTCTCTCTCTCTCTCTCTCTCTCTCTCTCTCTCTCTCTATTCTTCCATCCTTCTTTCCTTCCTTCTTCTGTTCTTACTTTTACTCTTTCTCTCTCTTATTCTATACTTTATCTTACTCTCTCTTACTCTCTCTCTTACTCTAAATTTACTCTTTCTGAATTACCTCTTACTTTTTCCTCTTACGTATCTCTTATAGTCACAAAAAAGAGGTTGTTTTTTCCTACTTTCCTTCTTTTTTTTCCTTTTCTTTTTGTGTTTTCTTTGTTTTCCTACTGAGAGTGAAATTAATTGATGTTTTTTTTTTTCTTGTTCTTTTTCTCTTGTTTTGTTATTGTGTGTGTGTGTGTGTGTGTGTGTGTGTGTGTGTGTGTGTGTGTGTGTGTGTGTGTGTGTGTGTGTGTGTGTGTGTGTGCGTTACGTGAGTCATTTAACGTTATTTGTCCTTCTTATTCTATTTTTATTCATTTATTTCGTTACTATCAGTTTATCTATTCTTTATGTTGTTAACATTGTTACTGTTATTGTTGTTATTGTTGTTGTTCTGTCACGTCATTAACAAATCTAATTGGCTAGCAGGGAATAGTGGGCGTGGCTTAAATGCACAACGGACCAATAGGAAGCCAGAACATGACGTCAGAGAGACAAGGGGGCGGGGTAAGGCTAATCCGAGGGCCCTGATTGGCTGAGACAGGAATGAGGTCACGAGGGAAGGCGGGTCTGGAAATATCTGTCATTGTAATTGGTAGAAGGAGAGGAGGAGGAGGAGGAGGAGGAGGAGGAGGAGGAGGAGGTGGTGGTGGTGGTGGTGGTGGTAATGATGGGGAGGTGCTGGGAGGGAAGGAAGAAGAGGAGGAGGAGGAGGAGGAGGAGGAGGAGGAGGAGGAGGAGGAGGAGGAGGAGGAGGAGGAGAAGGAGGAGGAATTATTGATGAAAGAGTAAGTAGAAGAATTATTTTTACTTCTTATTCTTTCTTTATGTTTTTGTTTGTTGTCGAGAGAAAGAGAGAGAGAGAGAGAGAGAGAGAGAGAGAGAGAGAGAGAGAGAGAGAGAGAGAGAGAGAGACATATTGAATTCCACCCTCTCTCTCTCTCTCTCTCACACTAATTAAATCCCTCCCACACATTTTTACTCCCCTTCATCTCTCTTTATTTTCCTTCCCACGTGACTCATTCCTTCATTCCTTCCTCTCATTACTCATCTTTATCTTCTCTTCTCTTATTCTTCATTTTTTCCCCGTTGTCTCATCTTTATTTACCTAATTTTCTTTATCTTCACTATTCTCCTTTCTTCATTATTTTCTGTGGTCTCTTCTTTATTTATTTTTCTAGTTTTATTATTTTCATTTCTTCTTTTTTTTTACCTGTTGTCTTATCTTCGTTATTTATTTGGTTTTCATAATTATCCTTTTCTCATTTTCTTTTTTCTTTTTCTGTGGTCTGTTCTTTATTTATTTAGTTTTCATTATTATTTTTTTTTGTCAAGGTTTCTCTTCCCAGTACTGTTGCTTTGCCTCATTAACCTGTTACTAGTAATTACCTGTACTTTTCCCATCCTCCTTTTCTTTATTTTCCTCAAGTCTAATTTCTGTAAACCCAATTTGTACTTCATTTTCCTCTCTCTCTCTCTCTCTCTCTCTCTCTCTCTCTCTCTCTCTCTCTCTCTCTCTCTCTCTAATTTGTACTTCATGCCCTTCTCCTTCCTTGCCTCTCTTCATTACAGCCAGGTAGTGTCCTCTCACCTCTCACTCTCCCCGCCTCTCCCTCTCTCCGTCAGATGGTCAGCATGCCTCTAAGTGTCCAGGCGTCAGTGGCAGCGCTTCTCCTCCTCGCCACCGCCGCCTCGCCCAAGACTCTGGAAGGCTCCCCGTCAGCGCCCACTCAGGAGGATTCAGACTCTGCAGGGGTTCTGGGGTTCCTCAGGAGCGTCGCAGCCTCCGCAAGGCAAAACAAAGACTGGGTAGGCGCGCTGGTTCTGCCCAAAGTCCTTCAGAAGGTCAAAGAGAATGGAAAGGACATCAGTGAAGCTCTGGGCGTGAGTGAGGACTTCATGAAGCCTCTGGTCAGACTGCTTGACGAGGCACAGAAGCTGAAGGGCACGGGGTCCCTTGGCGGCGGCAAGGGTGGGGCTGCGGAGGACGTGCTCACCAACAGTATCGAGGGAGGGGACGAGGACCTGACGAGTAGGTTCCTGTCCCTGGCTAAGGATGTCTTCCTGGAGGAGTACGGAGGCCTGGACGCCCTCCTGCCACAGCCCAGCCCACAGTCTGCCGCTCAGGACATCCCGGCAGCCCTGGCAGGACTCAACCTCACCTCCGTCAACCTGTGGGAGGTGGTGCGGTCGACGTGGGCGCGCGTGCTGTCCTACGTGGAGGAGCAGAACTCGCTGGAGTCGTTCCTGCAGCGCACGCCCGTCAGGATCATTGACCGCGCGCTGAGTCTCGGCGACGACCTCAACCTGGCCTCCTTCCTCGCCAAGAAGCTTGACCCGGAGTTCGCGGCGTTCCTGGCGGCCCGCGCCGAGCCGCTGCTGGGCCCGCTGCGCGACGCAGACTCCCTCGCCAACCTGACGCAGGTGGCGGGACTCGGCGCTGCGTTCAACTATTTTACGTCTGAGCGCGTGAAGCACACCGTGTACACGCTGGCCGGGCTGCTCTCCGCCCACCTGGAGGACCGCGTCAGCAGCGGCTTGGCGCGCCAGGTGCTGGACCTCGTGGCGCGGGACAACGAGGAGCTGCGCCACTTCTACCACTCCCTGGTGGGCGGCGCGGCGCAGCCTGTCGGCGGCCGCTCCCGCAGGAACGTGCTGGACCACATTGTCAGCGCCTTTGAGTATGAGGACCAGCGGCAGGACGACGCCTCGCAGGACAGGGCACTGCGGCCCCAGGACCAGCTGGCACAGGAGGCCACCCTCACCCAGCGCGTGCAGGAGATCCTGCCGCGCGACGGTGGCTACGGCAGCGGCTACGGTGGGTATGGCGGCGGGTACGGCGGCGGGTACGGGTACGGGTACATGAGCACGTTGGACCCTTATGTGGTGCTGGGCGCCGTGGCGCTGGGCACGCTGCTGGGATTCCTGCTCTTCAGGCTCATCAACGGCACGCGCCGCGGTAGGAGGGACATCGGGGACGGCTCCCTCTCACTTTGGCAGTCAGACCAACCCTTCTTCAGCAGCAGCCGCGCTCTGCGGTCAGCACGCGCCGCGCCAGAGGGCAGCGAGGGCCTGGCGCTAGACCCCGCCCTCCGCGGTGACGTGTGGTCGTCGGCGCCGCTGGTGGACGACGAGACTTCGACTGGCCTGTCCCTGCTGGAGGATGACGTGGCGGACCACCTGAACCAGCTGTGGCGGGCGCACAGCGGCAACGACTCCTCCACCTGCGTGAGGGGCCGCCTGTGCAGCCAGCTGGCGGGGCCCGGGGCCGCACACGCCGGCCTGGCGCTGATGCTGTGAGTACGGCGCCGTTGTTGTTTGCCTCTCAGGGCCTTTCTCTTCCTGGGGTGGAGGCATTCACTGTTCAGTCAGTGGTCAGCAGTGAGGGTGGGGGGGGAGGGTGATGGTGGGCACAGGGGGACGTGTGTCACAGAGGGGTCGCCACGTGCAGGGCCGCTGACTGCCTGATGCCTCCCTTGTTATCTCATGTCCTTTGTTCCTTGCCAGGTCCTCCACTGCCGGCGTGCTGGGCGTGGCGGGGTCAGGCCAGCTGCTGGATGACGTGACGGGCAGCCAGGCTCGGGGCACCACCTACTCCTGCCCCACCGCCGCCTGCTCCCTGCCACTGTAGTGATCCTCCTCTCAACAGAGAACACACAACAAACACCTATGTGAAGTGTGACTATGCAAGATTTCTCTAAGTCTCCCCTCTTAATTACTTCATTTTCTATAATTAGGTTAAAGAATATGCTTGTAGAAAACGAGCTATGAATTGGGCAACTATAGCAAAGTGTTCCGGGCCTGGAGTTAGCACCGCTGCCTTGACGCTGGAGACCCGGCCAGTGGTGCTGTTATGGCTATGACACGGAAGATTGCCTTGCTATTACTCAAGTACCTGGCGTGTGTGTGTGTGTGTGTGTGTGTGTGTGTGTGTGTGTGTGTGTGTGTGTGTGTGTGTGTGTGTGTGTGTGTGTGTGTGAGAGAGAGAGAGAGAGAGAGAGAGAGAGAGAGAGAGAGAGAGAGAGAGAGAGAGAGAGAGAGAGAGAGAGAGAGAGAGAGAGAGAGAAATATTTAATTTAAGAAAACACTTTTATCATATCTTCAACCATCTTCTACAAACACTACTATCATTCCTTATCTAAATACAAAAGCCTTAAAAACCATACTACATTTTCTGACAACTCAAAATAGCACAATAATAAATTTCTCTATCTATCTATCTATCTCCTTTAACTTTTCTACAATAAACTTACAAACGATTTTTCTCCCGTTCCTATTTGTTTCTCTTCATAAATCTCTCTAAATAATAAGTTAAGTTTAAAAATAGGACTAATAATTCACTATACTGTTAGTTATTTATGATTTGTATTTAAATATAATACTAATCTTTTTTTTCTAATCTTTTTGAGGGGAGCTGTTAAATATAGTGTGTGTGTGTGTGTGTGTGTGTGTGTGTAAGAATCAGCTGATACATAGATACAGACTCTACACAGACAATCTCTTCACCACACACGCACACACACACACACACACACACACACACTATTTACAAACTAGCGGACACACGAACACACACATTAACAAAGTCTATTATTTTTCTGAAAGTTACGTTCGTGTCCCAGAATGTATCATCAGTGTGGTTGCAATAAAGACACTCATTGTATCATCTTTGGTTTTCATGAATGACACGAAACTTACTGGGAATGTGAAATGTAACAACGCCATGTCAAAATAATAAAAAAAAAAAAATAAATAAGTAAGATTAATTGTATACAAGTGAAAAAAAAAAAACTAAACTTGAACGAAAGCAAATGCAAAAACCTCAAAAACTATCGGTTATTTACATTACTCACGTCTCTAATGAACGAACCAAAAGAAAATGAACACAACTAAAAGATAAAGTTGTAAAATATATTTCTATGGATGAGAACAAAAATGAAAACAGAATTGCAGAAAAATGGAAGGAAAAAAAAAATGACCACTACCCTATTATTAGAGGTGGAGGAGGAGGAGGAGGAGGAGGAGGAGGAGGAGGAGGAGGAGGAGGAAGAGGAAGAGGGGTTGGTGGTTACTAAACGGTTCAAAGACCAAAATGAACAGAAGGAAGAGGAAGAGGAAGAGGAGGAGGAGGAGGAGGAGGAGGAGGAGGAGGAGGAGGAGGAGGAGGAGGAGGAGGAGGAGGAGGAGGAGGAGGAGGAGGTGGAAAGCAAACATAGACGGAGGCATGTCAGAGCTCCCAGCACCTTCAGTTCCTCTCTCGTGTTAGCAAAGACAACCAGGAACCTGCCACACACACCCTCAACTCTGCCATAACGACTTCGAAAAACCTCCTGGGCACTTACCCCCGGGAGATCGCTTGCCGTGCGTTAAAACCATCAAACTCAGACTCTCATAAGGACTTCGAGATATTTCCCAGGCACTTACCTCCGGGAGATCGCTTGCCGTGCGTTAAAACCATCAACCTCAGACTCTCATAAGGACTTCGAGGTGTCTCCCGGGCATTTACCCCTGGAGATCAATTGGTAAGCCTTAAGTTCCCATCAGCTTCTAGTCTCAAGAGGTTTGTGTTTATATTGTTTTATTGATTTATTTACTTTGTCTTGGTGTTAAAGGAAATTTTAATAGATTTTTTTGTTGATGGGTTAAAAAAAGAGAAAAGAGAAAAGTAATTTGTTTTGTTGTTTTATTTTTTGTGTTTTCTTTTTGTAAATGTTCAACTAGGATTAATTAAACTTCTTATTCGATTTGGTGTTAAAGAAGAGTGAGGAAATATGAGGTAAGAAGAACAAGAACAAGACCAAGAATAAGAACAACAACAACAACAAACACAACAAATAACAACAACAAATAACAACATTGAGAAGTAAGTCAAACAAACGAGCAATTACTTTTGTTTACTTGTTTGTTTGTTTGTGTGTTTGTTTGTCACTTAATGGCTACTCATGTCCACCTGTCTTCCTGCACCTGTCTGTCTGTCTGTCTGTCTGTCTGTGTGCTTGAAGTCTCTCATTTATCTGTGTGTGTGTGTGTGTGTGTGTGTGTGTGTGTGTACTTTTTCTTTATTTCTACGTATTTTCTCATGTGTTACGAATATAGTCTCTCTCTCTCTCTCTCTCTCTCTCTCTCTCTCTCTCTCTCTCTCTCTCTCTTTCAGTGCTTTACGGTCGACCACTTCCGCCACACACACACACACACACACACACACACACACACACACACACACACACACACACACACACACATCTGGCCGTCACTTAGTACCGCTGGGGGAGCATTGCATTGTGGGTCCAGGTGATGCGCGGCTGTTGGGGAGGCGTGCGTGGTGATTGATGTGTAATTGGTACGTTGATAGGTGGTGGTGGTGGTGGTGGTGGTGTTACGCTGTGTTGTTGTTGTCATTACTCTTCATTTCTCTCTCTCTCTCTCTCTCTCTCTCTCTTGCTTGTTTAGTTTTTTTTTTTGTATGTTTTAAAATGTTTAGGTAATTTTTTTGTTGTTGAAATGAGAAAAAAAGAATGTTTATGGTTTTATTTTTTAATTTGTTTGTATTTTTGTCAACAACAACAACAACAACACCGCCACCACTACCACCATCACCACCACCACCACCACCAACAACAACAACACCATCACCACCAATAACAAAAATACACAAGTGTACCATGACACACTAACATTCCCCCCCCCCTCATCCTCCATATCCCGTTTTCTGTTGTCCCGCTAGCATTTTCTACATCTGTGAATCTTCATAACATTACAAAAAAAAAAAGAGAAAAAAAGAAAACAACAATAATAAAAATCCCAAGAGAGAGAGAGAGAGAGAGAGAGAGAGAGAGAGAGAGAGAGAGAGAGAGAGGTGGGGGTGGGGAGAGAGTTATAACTGTACTATAATGTTACCTGAACTAGTACTGTTAGCTGCGCACCTGTCTGGAGGAGGGCAGAGGGGGGAGGGAAGGTAAGGATGGAAGGAGAGGAGGGAGGGAGGGAGGGAGGGAGGGAGAGAAGGAAGGTAGGAAAGAACATTATTATTGAGAAGTAGAGAATGTTTAGTGGAGAAGATGAGTAAGGAAGGAAGGAAGGAAGGAAGGAAGGAAGGAAGGAAGGAAGGAAGGAAGGAAGGAAGGATTATGTTGTACTAAATATGTTAAATAAAATAAAAGTAACTATGAAATCAATTTTTTTTTCTGTAGTAGTAGTAGTAGTAGTAGTAGTAGTAGTAGTAGTAGTAGTAGTAGTAGTAGTAGTAGTAGTAGTAGTAGTAGTCGTAGTAAACATTATAGGTGTAAATGGTCGTACTGACAAACAACTAACACTATCATTTTTATCATTACTAATCTTTTCATAAAACTATTTCATGCCCTTAAGAAAATAAATAAATAAAATAAATAGAAGAAAAATATATTAATGAAGAAAAAAAATCAATGCATTATAACACATTAAAAAATAAAAAAAAGAAAGAAAAAACAAAAAAACTAGACACCACCAGAACACACCAGACGCCACAGAAACACAGGCCTATACAAATTAACATAAGCCTACAGAGCACACCACCACCACCACCACCACCACCACCACCACCACCACCACCCCTACAGCTACAAGACGCCTTCCCTTAAAATGTCACACCACAAACACACAAAAAGACAAAGAAAATAAATAAATATGATAAAAAAGATGAAGAAAGTAAAAATATGATGAAAAAAAATGAAAAACAAGAGTAAATAAAAAAAAGTAATTTCCTAAAACCTTTAAGGGAAAAAACACAAAATACAACACCACAAACACACCACAAAAAAAAAAAAAAAAAAAAGAAAATGAAAAAAAAAAAAAAAAAAAAAATTTCCTAAAAGCTGTAAGGAGAAAACTGCCCAAAAACTCCAAACATTACAAACAAATATATGAAAAAAATAAGAAAACGGAAATTAGATAAAACAAAAAATTTCCTAAAAGCTCTAAGAAGGAAAAAAAGCTACCCAGGATATCTAATTATTTACTAAGAGACACAACAAACAACAGAACCAAGAACAAACTACCCAGAAAATCTAATTATTTACTAAGACACAACAAACAACAGAATCACAAAAACTAAATTAAAAAAAGAAAAATAATGAAAGCTTTTATAAATGACACCCACAAGAACCATTTATTGAAATCTCTAAGGAAAAAGAAAACAGAAAATCTCATTATTTACTAAGACACAACAAACAACAGAATCACAAAAACTAACATAAAAAAAGAAAAATAATGAAAGATTTTAGAAATGACACCCACAAGAACCATTTATTGAAATCTCTAAGGAAAAAAAAAAAAAAACAGGAAATCTTATTATTTACTAAGACAACAAACAACAGAACCACAAACACCAACATAAAAAAAAAAAATAATAATAATAATGAAAGCTCTTAGAAATGACACCCACAAGAACCATTTATTGAAATCTCTAAGAAAAAAAAAACTATCCGAAAAATCTAATTATTTACTAAGAGACACAACAAACAACAAAAAATAATAATAATAAGAATAATGAAAACTCTGAGAAATGACACCCACAATATCACAATTTTTAACTAAGAGAGACAAAGTACTGAATAACTATACGTAACTTCACAGCCACAAGAAGGGTGTACCGTAACTGCGTGTGGGAATATGGGTCGTTTAAGTCAGTGGCTGCGATTAAGTGACTCAGGTAAAGTTAGGTGTCTCAGGCAAGCTAATGAGAGAGAGAGAGAGAGAGAGAGAGAGAGAGAGAGAGAGAGAGAGACTTAACTTACATCACAGCAACAAAAACCATCTATCTGTTTATAAAATGAGAAAATATGAAAAAAAAGTGAGAAAGAGGATGAAAACTGAGATAACAACACAAATAAAAGATGAGAGAGAGAGAGAGAGAGAGAGAGAGAGAGAGAGAGAGAGAGAGAGAGAGAGGTAACGGAACATATAGAGAAGTATGCCATAACGTGACTCAGTGTTTTCCCTCCAATGTATCCCAAGGTGAGACTGCAGGTCCCCCTCTGTTCCTTCCTTGCACTCTCACTGTCTCTATCCAGTCATAGCCGCGTTATTGGACCTGTTGGAGGGTTAATTCAAGGGTGTAATGGGAAGGTGTGGTGCGTGGGAATGTGGTGGTGGTAGCAGAGGAGGAGGAGGAGGAGGAGGAGGAGGAGGGAGGAGGAGGAGGAGGAGGAGGAGGAGGAGGAGGAGGAGGAGGAAATGTAGTAGCTTGCTCTTGATTTGCTGTTGTTGTTGTTGTTGTGTGAATGAAAAAGATGAATTAGTAAGAACGGCACCAGTAACAGTAGTAGTAGTAGTAGTAGTAGTAGTAGTAGTAGTAGTAGTAGTGGTGGTGGTGGTGGTGGTGGTGGTGGTGGTAGTAGTAGTAGTAGTAGTAGTAGTAGTAGTAGTAGTAGTAGTAGTAGTAGAAGTAGTAGTCACCATATTAACACCATGTACCCCAACAGATGTGTCAGCAGGGAGTGGCAGCGTCATTAGCAGCGGTGATGGCGGTGGCAGGGGTGGTGGGGGTGGTGGCTGTGGGGGGGGCCCTGGGCGACACACCTAAAAACACAGAGGTCGTGCCGCCGCCCCATGACTTACGCGAATCCAGGGGCACCTTGAACCAGCACCACTACCCAGCACACCCACGGGGCAGCGTGTTGGAGAGTCTGATAGCCTTACACCTGGAGGAGGACGAGGGCGTGGACATAGCCGAGGCCACACCACCCACAAGCATCACAGGAACCCCAAGGATACCCCCAGATCCAGATACAGGCGTGGATATCCTGAAGGAGGTCAGACCAGCCCTACAAACCATCCTTCGGAACTTACAAGGCGGGAGCGATGACCTGGGTGCTCCTGAAGGAACAAAACTCACACAAGGCCCTGGGAGTCCTGAGGCGTCCCTAGTAGGTGGCCAAAGACCCTCTATGCTGGGGGTCCTCGATGGCTTCGGTCTGAACTCCTGGGGGTATTTCAGGGACGTGGCTCAAGGATATCTGAGCCTTCTGCAGCAGGAGTATGAAGCACAGGACTCCGAGACACAACTCCCGCTAAACCTCCTTCGCTCTCTCCTTCAGGCGGGTGACCAGGTAAATCTGCTCAAGTCCTTCGGGGAGAAACTCAACCCTGACCTTCTAGGATTCCTGCAGGGTGGCATAGGACCGCTACTTAGCCCCGTGGTGGAGGCTGGGAGGGCCGCGGGGGTCACTCCTGCAGTAGGCGATGCTGTGACACGGGTGGCGAGAACAGCACTGCACCATTTCATTGACCACGTCCTTTGGGTCACACGGAAGGATGTCACAGCGAAGGACCTGCAGGATTTCCGGGATGACCTGAAGCTAAGGATCCCTCTAGTCGCTGAAGGACTTGATATCCTACTAGCCCGGAATATAACTGAAGGACCTCGAGCATATGGAGGATACCCACTAGGGGGCGTTTCCTATGGGGAGTATGGGAGTCCTGACGGGTATGGGGCCTACGGGGGACACGCTGGGTACGGCGGGGGGTCCTACGGGTACGGTGGACATGGGTACGGGTTATATCTGGACCCGTACCTGGTGTTAGCAAGCATTGGAGCCGCCGCATTGTTGGCTTATTTAGGATTTAAAGTTATTCTTGCAAAAACGACCGCAATGAGACGACTACGAAGAGACGACCAGCTTGACGAATCAGATCTCCCAAGGGGCCTCGTGGATACGCCAGAGTACGACTTGAAAGGCTCGTTAAGGTTCACAGAGGAATTGGACGACCTAGCGGGGGCTCTCAATGGTCTGTGGGTGGAACGACAACGCCACGACGACCCCGCATGTGTGTCCTGTTGGATGACGACCTTTGCTGCTCGCCACGACTCAGCACGACCACCCCTCGTCCCCATCGTGGTGTGAGTGTTGTTTGTTTGACCCTACTGCTACTACTACTACTACTACTACTACTATTACTGATATTACTATGGTCGTTATCTATTTCTGCTTCATTTTTTCTTTTTCTTTTTCTTTGCTTCTTCTCCCTCCTCCTCCTCCTCCTCCTCCTCCTCCTCCTCCTCTAATTTCTAATAGTTTGCCTTTCCTCTTACATTTCTTCTTCTTCTTCTTTTCTTCTTATTGTTATCATTATTTAGATCCCATTGAAGTAATTAATCCAACAATTTTTTACCTATTTATTTATTTATATTTTTATTTCCTCCTCCTCCTTCTCCTCCTCCTCCTCCTCCTCCTCATTCTAGGTCACTGTTGGCACACCTGCTTGGGGCTCCGAGGTCAGGTCAGCTCATGGACCAGGCCACGCTGCAGGTGCTGGAGGGTCGACCTGTCACCTGCCCACGCGTACCCGACACCTGTGACCTGCCTTGACCTGCCTTGACCTTACGTGACCTTTCGTGACCTTGGAAAAAGACTGGACGTTCTCTTGATTCTACCTTTTCAATATGTGGGTTTAATTTGGACAAGTGTTGGAATGAAGTATGTTTTTTAATGGTGGGTAAGAAATAAGGGGTGTTTTTAATGGGATAAGTTCTCTAATGGTGGATAAGGTACGGGATGTTTAAGGTAGTTTCTATGGTGGATAAATGGATAAGATATGGGTGAAAGTGGCATAAAGTATGTTTTTTTTAATGGTGAGTAAAAATAAGGGGTGTTTTTAATGGTGATCTTAATGGGGTAGGTTCTCTAATGGTGGATAAGGTAAGGGTTATTCAATAGGGTAGTTTCTATGGTGGAAAAGTGGATAAATGGATAAGATATGGATGATGATGGATAAGAAGTGGATACCGTGGTTTCTAAGGAGGATTAGTAATTTATTTGATGTTTTCTATGGTTTCTAAATGGATAAAAAGAGGATTGAGTATAATATGGTGGATTAGAAAATGGATATCCTTTATTTTATTGGATAGCATGTGGATTGTGAGTTTTCTTCAAGTGGATATCAAATGTATAGGGATTTGCGTGTGTGTGGATAACAATTGTCTTCAGCCAGAAAGAGGATGAGGGAAGTGGATGAATAAAAGGATGAAAAACGGATATGTAAATGTAAATCTAATAAAAAAAAAAAGCTGATATGATGAAGGGATGGAGGAAGAAATGAATGAATGACACACACACACACACACACACACACACACACACACACACACACACACACACACACACACACATACACACACACGCCTCAGGATATCATAAAGGAGGAGGAAGAAGAAGAGGAGGAGGAGGAGGAGGAGGAGGAGGAGGAGGAGGAGGAGGAGGAGGAGGAGGAGGAGGAGGAGGAGGAGGAGGAGGAAAAGAAGAAGGAGAAGGAACAAGAAGAAGAACAAAGAGAAGAAAGAGGGAGGAAGAGGAAGAGGAGGAGGAGGAGGAGGAGGAGGAGGAGGAGGAGGAAAAGAAGAAGGAGAAGGAGGACAAGAAGAAGAACAAAGAGAAGAAAGAGGAGGAAGAGGAGGAGGAGGAGGAGGAGGAGGAGGAGGAGGAGGAGGAGGAGGAGGAGGAGGAGGAGGAGGAGGAGGAAAAGAAGAAGGAGGAGGAGGAGAAGAAGAGGAGGAGGAGGAGGAGGAGGAGGAGGAGGAGGAGGAGGAGGAGGAGGAGGAGGAAGAGGAGGAGGAGGAGGAGGAAAAGAAGGAGGAGGACAAGAAGAAAAACGAAGAGAAGAAAGAGGAGAAGAACGTGGAGGAGGAGGAGGAGGAGGAGGAGGAGGAGGAGGAGGAGGAGGAGGAGGAGGAGGAGGAGGAGGAGGAATAGGAGGAGAAAGAAGTAGATGAAATGAAGGAAAAAACAAGAAAAACTGCACCACCAGCACCACCACCACCAAAAACAACAAAGAAAAAAAAAAACACAAAAACACCCAACTTATCATACGCCTGGCAACCCCACATCGCCGCCGCCACCACCACCACCACCACCACCACCTCCTGCAGCAGTGGGTCAGTCTGAACGGGACCTCGGCGCCTTAAGAGTCACCGCGGGAACCTTACGGGCGAGTTAGCCGTGAGGGGTCCTAGTGGTCACCTGGCCCTAATACCGCGGCTCAGGTGTGCTGCGGTAGGATACGAGGCAGTGTAGGATGCTAGAAGGATGTGTTTGTAGGATATTGGTGGGGTTTGAATCACAGTGTAGGATTCTGTGGGGTGTTTGTGGTATTCTAAACGATGTTTTAAGGTATTTTTTTTTATTTGTTTAGGATTTTATCAGATTTTTGAGAGATTTATTTAAATTATTTTAGGATTTTTGAAGAATTTGATAGGATTTTAGAAGGATGTGATTTGATTTCATAGAATTTTAGGAGTTAACAAGATCAAGCAAGAATTTTGAAGGATTTGATAAAATTTCTCGTGATCTTTGAAGGATTTGTTAGGATTTTATGGAATTTTGAACGTTCTTAATAGGATTTGGATGGATTTGATAGGATCTGAAAGGATTTTTGGTGAAGGATTAATAAGCATCTTGTAGGATTTTTGAAGGATTAGTAAGAATTTTTTTTAAAGATTTTTGAAGGAGTAAGCATTTTTTGAAGGATTTCATAGGATTTATTAACATTTTTGTAGTATCGTAAGATATTGGATAGAATGCTGGTAGGATATATTAGAATGTTAGTAGGATGTTGGTAGGATGCCTGTAGGACTCTTGTAGGACTTCACTGGTAAGAGGGAGGTTTTAAGACATTTGTCCCAGGCTTTTGGCTAACTGTATTAATCTGTAAGGGAACTGGCAATCAAGTGGACCTTTTTTTTATTTGTTTTGTTGCCCTTGACCATAACACAAAGAGAGAGAGAGAGAGAGAGAGAGAGAGAGAGAGAGAGAGAGAGAGAGAGAGAGATAACTTACATCACACTAACACAAAACCATTTTTATGTTTGTTATGAAATGAGAAGAATGAAAAAAAAGTGAGAAAGAGAAATAAAACTGGCATAACAACACAAATAAAGGATGAGAGAGAGAGAGAGAGAGAGAGAGAGAGAGAGAGAGAGAGAGAGAGAGAGAGTGGGGGGGGGGGACACTAGGTCAGAAGCATCTAGGAGAGTCCTCATTCTCTTTCCATAGGTCAGTGAGAGAGGACGCTCCCTGCTCCTCTTCTTCTGCTCTCCCCACACCTGAGAGACCGAGAGAGAGAGAGAGAAAGAGAGTGAGAACTGATCACTAACCCACTCAAAAACCCACAGAATCCTGTAATCCCCGGAAATCCCACTTATAAAGGATCCGATTCTCCTTTTGTGGGGATTGAGAAGCGGAAATCCTAAATATCCTACATTTCTTGGTTACAGAAAAGGATTAGATGTCATTTATCCATCCTGACGTGAATAGGATTACCTGAGGATTGCCTTAAGTGGGATTCTAAAGAGGATTTAAGGCTGTGTATGGATTCTGACGCTCTAAAAAGGTGGATTTAGAGGATTAGTGTTTGTGTGAGTCCTCCTCGTGAATCACTTTATAGAAAACGGAGAGTGGAAGTGTGGAGGGAGTCTTTACACTAATCCACCTCTTAGGTTCGAAAACTTCTATTTGTTGGTTTTGGACAGCGTTGGATTGGTCATGAAGGTGAGTGTGTGTGTGTGTGTGTGTGTGTGTGTGTGTGTGTGTGTGTGTGTGTGTGTGTGTGTGTTAAGAATTAATTTGCATGAGGATATTTCTTTTCTTTTCTTTTTTAGTTCCTTTTCTGTTTCTTCTTCTTCTTCCTCCTCATTTTCTTCTTCTCTTCTCTTCTCTTTCCTTTCTTTCTTAATTCGAAAAGGAAAACAACATTGCAAAAAGTAATAAACAAGTAAAAAAAAAAAAACATACTACACAACAACAACAACAACAAACCCACCTAACTAATGGAGGAGGTGTAGTCATCATCATCCTCAAGGGGTGTTAAGGGTTTAAAGGTCCAGTCACCCCAATCAACCCGCGGCACGACAACAGTTAGCCCGCCACGCCACCCCCGGACAAGGGTTACCACGCCAAATGGAACGGACCACGTGCTGCAGGCCAGGGAGGAGGAGGAGGAGGAGGAGGAGGAGGAGGAGGAGGAGGAGGAGGAGGAGGAGGAGGAGGAGGAGGAAAGTAACCAATGATCTGTAAAGGTTTTAGTTTTCCTCTCTGCTCATCTTCCCTTCTCATTGTTTATTCTCATTTCCTCTTTTTCTGTTTCTTTTCTCTTTCCTTTCCCTGCATCAGTTCAATGGTGAAAATCCTCTGCTCCTCTTCCTCTTCCTCCTTTGAGCCTTGTGTTGCATGATCCCATAAACTTATCCATCTCTCTCTCTCTCTCTCTGCACGCGTGTCCCGCAGAGTTGGCGCGAAGCAGTAATGGTGATGGTGGTGGTGCTGGTGGCGGCGGCGGCCGAGCCCTGCGCCGCCGCCGCCCACAGGTCTGTGCACCGGCGCCAGGCTGCCGCGCCCTCTCCCGCCATGGACTCCTTCCTGGCGGGGCTGGGCGACGGGGACAACACAGTGCTGGGCAGCCTCCTGCAGCTAGGCACGGAGGATCTGGACTTGTGGGACCCGCTGCTGCAGCCAGGCACACCGCGGCGCCCCGCCCTGCACCAGCCGCAGCCCCCAGGCCCACCACAGCCCCCGCCACAGCACAACCACACACAGCAGCAGCAGCAGCAGGGGGCCAGTGGGATGTCAGCCGGCCAGGCCACCGCCGCAGTGGGCGCACTGATGCGGCAGCTGCATAACATGACCTTCCTGCCCCTGGTGCCACGGGAGGGCGACCCGCCCCACGCCCACGGCGACGACCCGCTGCTGCTGCAGTACCTGGACGCCGTGCGAGGCGACGCGTGGGCGCAGTTCAAGAGCCTGGCGGTGGGGTACAGCAGCTGGCTGGAGCACGAGTACAGCCTGCAGCACCTCACCGCCGCGCTGCCCCTGGACCTCGTCAAGAAGGTTCTGGACCTCGGGGACCGCGTCAACTTCTTGCGCGTGGTGGGACGCCGCGTGGACCCCGGTCTGGCTGCCTTCCTGGCCGACAAAATGCAGCCGCTGTTCGACCACTTCAGCCAGCTGGCGGCGGGGCGAATGGTGGGCGGCAGCCTGGCCAACGCGGTGGGCGGCGTGGTGCGCGACGCCGCCTGGAAGACGCTGCGGCAGTTTGTGGATCACGTGCTTAGTGTGGCGGGCGGCGTCGTGACGCGGGAGGAGATTGAACACTTCCGCGAGGACCTGGCCAAGACCAGCCCCCTGGCGGCGCGCGGCCTGCAGATGCTGCTGGACGGCCCGCCACCAGAGGAGGGGGTGGGGGAGGAGGAGGAAGAGGAAGCCGAGGGACGCTCCATCTCCAGGAACGGTTATCGAGACTACCACGACGGCGGGTACGGCGGCCACGGGGCCTATGACGACTCGTACGGCACGT
>NC_059257.1:7825254-7842754 GCF_017591435.1 Portunus trituberculatus | reverse complement strand
CTTCACAATATTCAGTAAACAGTTAATCAATAAAACAAGACACTTCAGTAAAAATCTATGTAAACACTCGATAAACACTTCAAAAATAAGTGTAAACAATAAACAAACACCACTGAAGACAGACAAACAGTAAAAAACACCAATAAACATTACAATTACCTCACTAAACACCAGGAAACTTAATACAAAAAACAGGTAAACATATCAAACACCACCAAAACACCAGTAAACATCACCAAACACCATCATAAACCACCAAACACCAGTAAACATCATCAAACACCACCAAAGACCCAGTAAACATATCCAACATCACCAAAACACCACCAAACACCACCAAACACCACCAAAACACCACCAAACATGAAGTGGCGTGGATGGATTACTGTGCTTCTATACTTGCTACTATCTCAACACCAGGAGAGCGTCAGGGCAGCCTCAGTCAAGCTAAACAAACCACTGCCAAGGCCCAAGGGTGAGTTGAGAGCGTTATCCCAAAGTGAGGTGGTGCCCGTGTCCCACCCAGGGATAATAAGCATGAAACTCGTGTCCCGGCCGAAGTATGTCCCAGAAAGCCCTGTGATGGTGGAAACTGAAAGGGATCCAGCATCAGAAGGGAGGGAAAAGGAATTCAACCCTTTAAAGGACGTGGAAAGAGTATTTGAAGAGAGAGAAGTGCAGTATATCACTTCTGAAGAGCTTAAAACAATACTTACAGGCAAAGAAGAGCATTTTACCCCTTCAGAAGACCTAAAAACAACCCCCAAATGGGAAGATGAACATGTACCTACAGACCTTAATTCAGGGACGCAGGAACGCCTCACTCCCTCACTTTCCAAGAACCCTGTCAAATACTCGACCTTCTTGAAGACTCACAGGAAAGGTAACAAAAACCAGAAGGGAAATATGAACTAGTCGCCCCTTCAGGAGACAAGGAAACAGTGCCTGAGGGGAAGGAAGGGGCGGAGAGAACTTTTACACATTCAGGCGTCAAGGGAGACACGCACCCTGTCAAGTATTTCACCTTCAGGAGCAAAGATCAAGGCCAAGACACACCTGTGGGGAAATTTAACCTCACTCAATCAAGTAAACAGGTAAACAAACACATGACACGTGACCTGGATACATCTACGACCACACCAACAACCACAACGACTAGAACAAAACGACCCACTAACGAGAAACCAGGTAGAACCACCACCACCACCACCACCACCACAAACCCATCTGAGACTCACGACCGGAAACCAGGTGAGGTGAAAGACGTAACAGGTGACCAGCAACTTTCCCACGGCTCAGGTGACTCTTCCCTGCTGACTCACCTGCTGACTCACCTACTGCACCCTTCACCTCACCACCACCATCACCACCTGCACCACCTGTCACAACCATCTGCCGGGGAACGCAGCGTGTGGAACAAGAAGAAAAATGTAAGATATTTCAAACTGAGTGACACTGGTGCTGGTTCAAGGCAAAGAAGAGACGCCATCAGGAGGAAGAGGGAGGAGGTGGAATGGCCGGTAGAAGTGCAGGGAGGCGCTAAGGAGATGGACATGGAGAGCGGAAGACAGCTGGTGCAGAATACCGTAGCTCTAATCACTGCCAATCCTGCTCTGGTCCTTGTTTTTGCTTTCTCGGTAAGTCAAGCTTCATTTTTACCGGTATTAACCTTCACCTGGAAAATTTGAGTTAAGCCTTATTTTGACTTTTCCGTCATTAGTTTGTTGTTAATTTATTGAGGTTTCAAATTTGCCTTCATTCTTACTTGGATAGTAGTAGTAGTAGCAGTAGTAGTAGTAGTAGTAGCAGCAAACAGTATAGCATTCTCTACACATGCCTTTGAGAAACAACCCACACCGTTACAGCATACCGAGTTACAAAGGAAGGGATTTATAGCCTTACAATAACACCCATGACGCAATCTGTCTCCGCACCACGCCCCACATACACACACACACACACACACCTACTGTACCTGGCGCTTCTCTCATAGCTGTACTGATTGGCGAAGAGGAAAGTATGTGAAGACAACGTAAGGGAATGTATACGGACGGCATCTGTGTCTCGTGGATCTAAAGGTTCTTGTTGATAGGTGATATGATTGTTAAGCGTTGAAATGTTGGAGATGCGAGTAATGGAGGAGGAAATATTAGGAGAGAGGGAATACTTAGCTTTTGATTCGTTTAATATTGGAAAAGTTGGATTGTTTGTGGCAAGGTGTCAGGATTCAGTAACGCTATGGTTGTTACTTGCGGGCCACCTTTTGTACATCTGCCTGCCACTACGGTGTAACAAATTAATCAAATCAAATCAAATCTCATCACGACTATTTTTCAAAGCCATAGAGATGATCAGCGGGGTTTTCAAGAGTGATTCTCCAGACAATAATGCAGAAATCTCGTCACTCTGCCTCTAAAACCATAAAAACTTACTTAAAAACGGTTTATTCTCTCACCACAACTATTTTTCAAGGCCACAGAGATGATTTTCCAGTTTATAATGCAGAAATCTTGTCACTCTGCCTCTAGAACCCTAAAAGACAGCTTATAACTCGTTTAAATCAGGTAAAGTCTTGAAACACTGGAGATGAAGTACAGAAGTGTTCCAGAATACAAGTGTGAATCTTAGAGATGGTAATGATGAAGAAAAGGAAATATACGAGAAGAGAAAAATTGAAAATAAATACCCGCCAAAAAAAGCTAATTTTCGCACGTATAACAAAACACGACTTAAACTTTCTAAAAAAAAAAAAAAGATGATAATAGGAAGAAAAAGAATTACAAAAGGTACAGAGAAGAAAATATCACCTGTAACTTCATCCTATAGTTTACCTGGGCGGACAGGTAAAAGTCACGACTAGGCAATTACCTGTGACTAATTAGAGAAACCCTCACCTGGCCACCGCCCCCCTCCCCCCACGCACCTTACCTGGCCCTGTACCTCCCTCAGGGGACAGGCGATGCTTAATTGGCGTCTGGGAAATGAAGGTGAAAAGCAACGTTGGTCCGCCATTACTGCCAACTCGTGACACACACACACACACACACACACACACACACACACACACACACACGCTCCCCCTCCCTCCTCTCTCTCTCTCTGTGTGTGTGTGTGTGTGTGTGTGTGTGTTTTATTACTAATTAAGCAAAACAGACAAGCAGACGAGCGGTAACTGTATGCGTGTAATTAGCAGGTACTAATTATTACAGCCAGGTGAGGCAGTTACAGGTGGTTAGTGTAATACCGTAAATATAACTCACTTGGCGGACACCTTTTGTATATGTAATCATTCACTTCCGCGTCTCTCACACGTCATTCATCTTTTTCTTTTCTTATCATTGAACTACGAAGATAAAAGAAAAAAAAAAAGGCTGGTTGAAATATAGCGCTCATAAATTTTCGTTCGGCCTCTTGTTCGAAATGTATCGTAATAATAATGATAATAGTAATAATAATAATAATAATAATAATAATAATAATAATAATAATAATAATAATAATAATAATGACAATAAATAGTACAGTATTTTCACAAGACAAATTTAACTTCCACCACCACCACCACCACCACCACCATCTATCACACTTTGTAGCACGATACACGCACACACACACACACACACACACACACACACACACACACACACACACACACACAAGCTGGCCTAACTGTCACGTTCCCTGGACACACACACACACACACACACACACACACACACACACACACACACACACACACACACAGTAATGGTAAGGTGTCCTCTGATTGCTAGCACCTGGCGGGTTTACCAGTATTTCATCTGGCCAGACCAACACATGGGGCCTTTAATTCACTGCCACCTGTGATTAAGTTAGATGAGGTTGACATTATGCGAGATTATGACAAGTACGAGTTAATATGACCATAACTGTACATATTTATATAAGAGAATAGAATTAACCAGTCTTTTGTATGTAAAGGGAAAAAAACCTGGCCAAAAGCAACAAAAAACGATAAAATAAAAAGATCCACTGCTTTTCCATAATGAGCATAACTGTAGACATTTATATAAGAGAATAGAATTAACCAGTCTTTTGTATGGAAGAGGGGAATAACTGGCCAAAGAGCAACAGAAAACGATAAAATAAAAGGACTCACTGTTTTTTTCAATAATGAGTAAAACTATAGTCATTTATATAAGAGAACATAATTAAAGTCTTTTGTATGTAAGAGGGGAAAAACTGACCAAAAGCAACAGAAAACGATAAAAAGACCCACTGGTTTTTTCCTAATGAGTGTAATTAAGATATATACTTTGATATAATTTGGTGAGGTGAATGTCTAGAATGCGTAAATACGATACCAGTACGGCCAAAAGCAACGAAAAACGATAAAATAAATAGAATGAAGATTTGGTGAGGTGAATGTGTAGAATGTCTAAATATGATACCAGTAAGAGTTAATATCAAGTAAAAATGCGTGTGTAAGGGTGAATTCAGTGCTATAAAAAAAGCACGTGTTTTGTTACCTTTGATCAAACACCTTGAGGTAAAACACATAAGACAATGACATACTGTTATCTAAAATAGTGTGTTTGTGAAGTAAGCAAGACTGAATTGCATATACTGGATTAATATCAAAGTAAATGTCTGGGTGTACGATTCTAACTTAACCTAACATAAATACACAAGGTAATCACGTAATGACGATAAGTGCAGGTAAATACGAGGTTAATTAAAGATGCGTGTGGGGAGAATAAACCTGAATTGAGTGGTAGTTGGATTAAATATCAAACTACATCTCTTATTACCTTTGATTATATTCCTTGAGGTAAAAACGGAAGACAGTCAGATATAAGCTTAACTAAAAGTGTGTGCCTTGAATAAAGTGTATTTGTGAAGAGAGTAAGTGCGTGTGTTGTTAGTTCTGATTATACACCTTGAGGTAAAAATATAAGACAGATTGGCATTCGCTTATCTCAAATACTATGTTTGTGAGGAGAATAAAACTGAGCTGCATATAATGGATTAGATATCAAAGTAAAAGTCTTGCTAAACCTGTGATTCTAACCTAACCAAACCTAACATAAGCTTAACTACGAGTGTGTGATTTGTGAAGAAAGTGTGTTTGTGAAGAGAGTAAGTGCGTGTGTTGTTACTTCTGATCATACACTTTGAGGTAAAAAATAAGACAACCAGACATACGTTTATCTCAAGTACTATTTTTGTGAAGAAAATAAACCTGAACTACATTTCCAGTAGGTAATTTTTTTCTAATATTCATTTTTTTTGCCCTTGGTGGTTCTCCCTCTTAGAAAAAAAAAAAAAAAAAAAAAAAAAAACTTGCATATACTGGATTAGATATCAAAGTCTTGCTACCTCTGATTCTAACCTAACTTAACCTAACATAATCTTAACTAAAAGTGTGTGTTTTGAGAAAAGTGTATCCTTGAGGTAAAAAACATACAAAAAAGACAAACAGACATACGCTTATCTAAAATACTATATGAAAGTAATCCTGAACTGCAAATGCTTCGTTAGATATCAAAGTACAAGTCTTCCTACCTCTGATTCTAATGAGACAGAATAACATGAAAAAATATAAATCTCCATTCGTGTTTGAGGAGACTGTATGAATTAAGCCTGTCTAAAATACTATGTTTCTGAGAGCAACCCTCAACTACAAATGCTTCGTTAGATATCAAAATGAGTCTTGTTACATTTAATTCTAATGAGACAGAATAACAGAAAAAAATTATATACAAGTCCCCCTTCGTGTGTGAGGAGAGTGTATGATTTAAGCAATATTACTACGAGGTTTGAGTAAATCATGTCATTTTGAGGAACATTACTCGATAAATATCAATACAGAACGTCATTTTCAAGAACATTACTAACTTCTACGAGGAAAGGATGTGATTTCAACATTACCACTGACTCAGACTGTTCGGTAGATGTATGTGTTTTTCTTTATATTTTCTGACAAGGAATATAAAAGGCGGAGGTACGTAGGAACACTAATCCAAGTACACATAGGTGTCTGAGGTAACAAACTGTGATGTGAATGATATTTCTAAGGTGTTTCTTCAATAAATGTATCGCTTTATTGCATTTAATGAGGTGAATATATAAAGTACATGTATGGAGGAGGAAGAAGAAGAAGAAGAGGAGGAGGAGGAGGAGGAAGAGGAGGAGGACAAACAGACAGACAGACAGACATACAACGCACAGTACAGTTACACAATTTTCTTTTATTAGTTTCTTCACGCGAGAGAAAAAAATAAATAAATAAGACCAACAATAAACAAAGAATAATAAAAAAAGAGAGAGAGAGAGAGAGAGAGAGAGAGAGAGAGAGAGAGAGAGAGAGAGAGAGAGAGAGAGAGAGAGAGAGAGAGAGGAGGAAAAAAGGCAACAGAAACACGAAGCGGAAGGTAAAGTGAAGACGAACCGTAATAATAGTGATAAAATGATGCCTGTGGGAAGACAGCGAGTGAAGTGATAAGGGAAATGAGCGATAAATTATGAAGTGTGAGAAAGAAGACGAAAGGAATAAAAAAGAAAAGAAAAAAAGACACATTGTTTTGAGAAATGAAGATAAAAATAGTGCTTTGATTAGAAAATAAGACAAATGACTGACTGACTGACTGACTGACTGACTGACTGACTGACTAAAACAGTAGATATATAAAAATCAGAGAGTGAGTGAGTGAGTGAATGAATGGGTAAATGAATAAGGGAGTGAGTGAGTGAGTGAGTGAGTGAGGTGCTGTGAGGTGCTGTGTGGTGCATAACATCGTCCTCCCTCACAGATCTGGATGGTGTGGGCTGTGGCAGTAGGCTTCGATCCGATCACGTACCTCAACAGCTTCGGCACGGGAGCTCCTGGCGGGGGCGGATCAGGGGGCGGTGGCGGCGGTATTGTGTCCTCGTCCTCTGCCTCTGCTGTGGTAATTGGGGCCTTGAATAATCCCCCACCTATTGCAGTTCCACAGCGTAAGTAATGCTGTGTGTGTGTGTGTGTGTGTGTGTGTGTGTGTGTGTGTGTGTGTGTGTGTGTGTGTGTGTGTGTGTGTGTGTGTGTAGGTTAAGTTTTAACCCCTTCAGTACCATGACAGATTTCCATATTCATTTTCCTTACTATTTGGTGATTTTACACAGCTTCAGGAACTTATATGGGGGATTAAAATAGGGAGGATTCTGGTTGTCAATCTTCTGACCTCCACAGACTCTTCCCAGTGTCCATAAAATCGTGTAATCACACCAACAATTTAAGGTAAAAATGCGACTCTGTACTGTAGGCGTCCAGAGCCACGTGTGTGAGAACCCTTGCTTTCCTTCCCCAGCGGCGTTGTTGGGCGAGGAGGGCAGCATTCCAGTGCCCGCTGGCGAAGAGCTCTCACCAGACCTCCTCGGCGCAGAGCCCTCACCTGACGCAGAGGCTCCTCCCGCGGAAGACGGAGGCACCCCAGACGCAGACAGTGGTGGCTCGGCTCCTGACGGCGATGAACCGCCTACTGACTTAGAACCTCCTGCTGGTGAAGAACCAGCTGTAGAGTCTCCAGCTGCTGGTGAAGATCCTCCTGCTGATGAAGAGTCACCTGCTGACTCTCCACCTGCTGATGAAGAACAATCTGTTGACTCTCCACCTGCTGATGAAGAACCACCTGCTGGTGATGAACAACCTGTTGACTCTCCACCTGCTGATGAAGAACAACCTGTTGACTCTCCACCTGCTGATGAAGAAACACCTGTTGACTCTCCACCTGCTGATGAAGAAACACCTGTTGACTCTCCACCTGCTGATGAAGAACAATCTGTTGACTCTCCACCTGCTGATGAAGAAACACCTGTTGACTCTCCACCTGCTGATGAAGAACAATCTGTTGACTCTCCACCTGCTGATGAAGAACCATCTGTTGACTCTCCATCTGCTGATGAAGAAACACCTGTTGACTCTCCACCTGCTGATGAAGAACCACCTGCTGACTCTCCACCTGCTGATGACACAACAGTGGACGAGTCTGCCGGGGGTACGGCGGCGCCACGGGGTCAGGCGTGCTGTTTGCTGAGGCGATCAGCGACGCCACCACCACGGAGGGCGAGGCGGGCTCCCTGACGCCGGCCTTCGCGTCGCTGCGGCCTTCGTCCACCACGGGCACCACGGAGGAGGCGCTGCTGGCGGTGGACGGCGCGATATGGGAGATTCTGGCCAACATCTCCTCCTCTATCACCACCACAGAGTGAGTCAGTGTGGAGGGAAGGCCCCGCCACCACACCATCTACTGTGTCGCTGTGTCGCTGTGGCTCAAATGTCTCACTGCCTGCGAACGTGTCAAGTGTTGCCGGAACGTTTGCAGACACTGAGCACTGAGGGGACATTTGAGGATCAGTGATCAGGGATGGAGGGATGAGTGGAGAGGTGGATTAATGAATGAAAGGATGGATCAATGGGTAGGCTGGTACACTGATGGAAGGATGGATAGCTGGGTGGATGGATGGATGGATGGATGAGAGGATGGATGGTCTACACAGGAAATACTGATCACAAACCATACACAAAAATGAAAGTCTCTTCTTGGTGTGGAAACTGCTTATGGCGTCTTCACCATCTCGTCTCCCCATCTCTCTCTCTCTCTCTCTCTCTCTCTGACTGACACACTCTCTACGTTACTGTTTAATTAGGACCACAACGTGAACTAAACCTGTCACTGTGTGTGTGTGTGTGTGTGTGTGTGTGTGTGTATACAGGTGATCAATTCATGCACGAGCACTCTAATTAAGCGTGATACACCTGTCGATTAAAGATGCATGCGTGACTGGATGCTTATACTTTGATTCTCTCTCTCTCTCTCTCTCTCTCTCTCTCTCTCTCTCTCTCTCTCTCTCTCTGTCTGGTTTTCACGCTCCTGGTGTTAGTGTGTCTTTAGAGTGGTTAGTTGGTATTGGTGTGAATGAGGGAATGATGGGTAATGATACTGATACCCCGCCCCTCTCTCTCTCTCTCTCTCTCTCTCTCTCTCTCTGAAGGCAAGACAGTAATAACGAGCTTAGCAGTGGAGTATAAGAGAAGAGAGCTTAGGAAGAGAAGTTTAAGAGAATATTCGTATTACTGAAAGAAAACGGATGGAGGGAGAGAGGAAAGGAGGGAGGGAGGCAGGCACTGGAGTAAGCATTAGGCAAGATTACTTAACTGTGACTAGCAAAAGCTTACTAAAGGAGTCTTCTAACACTGGTTCATCATAAAGGCTTAACCCAACCTAACAAGGGGAACTAAGATGATGAGGCACATTTAGAGGGAAGCGTGGAAGTGACACAGGAGGGGAGAGGAAAGGATGAGGAAAAGGAGGAATAGGAAGAGAGAGAGAGAGAGAGAGAGAGAGAGAGAGAGAGAGAGAGAGAGAGAGAGAGAGAGAGAGAGAGAGAGAGAGAGAGAGAGAGAATGATAATAGGAAAAGGAAATAGGAAGGAAAAGAGAGAGAAAGAGAGAAAAAGAGAGAAAAAGATAACAGATGTGAGATAATTTGGAAACATTTAAATGGCCACAGAAAGACAGTAAAAATTATACAGATGGAAGAAGAGGAGGAGGAGGAGGAGGAGGAGGAGGAGGAGGAGGAGGAGGAGGAGGAGGAGGAGGAGGAGGAAGAGGAGGAGAAAGAGGAGGAGATGGAGGTGAGGAAAGCCATCTGCAGGCCACAAATATCTACGAAGGAGGAGGAGGAGGAGGAGGAGGAGGCGAAGGAGGAGAAGGAAGACTACGAATAAAAGCGGAAATGAGAGAGGAAAAAACACTGATTAAGGAAGGAAAGTAGGAGGAAAACGGATGGAGGGGGGGAGGAAAGGAGGGACGGAGGAAGTTTAAATGAAAGGGGAGAGAGAATGCGGAGGAAGGAAAAAAGAGAGAGAAAAGGAAGAGGGAGAGAAATTACTGGAAGAGAGAGAGAGAGAGAGAGAGAGAGAGAGAGAGAGAGAGAGAGAGAGAGAGAGAGAGAGAGAGAGAGAGAAATTACTGGGAGAGGAAATGGAGAAGAGAAGAAGAGGAGGAGGAGGAGGAGAAATTCACACACATTTGAGAAGAAGAAAGAAAAAGTAAAAAAGAATAACGAAATTAACCTCAACAACAAAAAAAACAACAACAACAACAAAAGCTTCACAAACACACAAAACAACCAATGGAAGCCAAACAAACTGCTTCACTGGTTCATAATGGGGGCTTCACTGTTTCGAGACCCACTTCGAGGCACCAAGGCGTGCTCAAACGAAGCTTCGAGAGTGTACCTGTTCTCCTTACTGGTTTGGAAAGTACAAGACTGCTACACACACACACACACACACACACACACACACACCTGTCCAGTTTTTTCGCCAAAGGGGTGTTGCCTCTATACTTTCGGGTGAAGGGGTGGTGAAGGGGGAAGGGGTGAGCGGAGGGGAGGAAGGAAGGGAAGGAAAGTAGGTTAGGTGTTAGTAGAGGAGGAAGAGGAGGAGGAAGATGTATGTATAAACACGTATAGAGGAAGAGGAGGAGGAAGAGGAGAAGAAGGAAGGTGAATATGTAAATTAGCATGGAGGAGGAAGAAGAGGAGAAAGAGGAGGAGGAGGAGGAGAGAACAAGGAAGATAAAA
Organism: Portunus trituberculatus; assembly: GCF_017591435.1. NCBI lineage: Eukaryota > Metazoa > Arthropoda > Malacostraca > Decapoda > Portunidae > Portunus > Portunus trituberculatus. The sequence goes on along the minus strand of NC_059257.1, from coordinate 7,832,150 downwards.
GAAGAAAACACACCAACAAACACAACAACAAACCAACACAAACAACAAAAACAAAATATAATAATAATAAAAAAAAACAATAAAATAAAAAAAGGAGACATTCGCATTTTATGAGGAGGAGGAGGAGGAGGAGGAGGAGGAGGAGGAGGAGGAGGAGGAGGAGGAGGAGGAGGAGGAGGAGGAGGAGGAGGAGGAAGAGGAGGAGGAAGAAGAGGAAGAAAAAAAGAGGAGGAGGAGGAGGAGGAGGAGGAAGAGGAGAGGTCAGTAGCACATAGAGGGGGGGGGTGGTGGTGTGAGGTTGGTTCCTGCTTAGTCGGTCAGTGTGCGGTGTGTGTTGACGAGTTGGTGATTAGAGGCTAACCACAGACACACACACACACACACACACACACACACACACACACACACACACACACACACAAACAAACATACAAACACATACACACGTCTTTGTTTGCTCTGGTTAGTAGGTGATTGTATGCGACACGTTTGCATTATTCAGTAGTAGTAGTAGTAGTAGTAGTAGTAGTAGTAGTAGTAGTAGTAGTAGTAGTAGTAGTAGTAGTAGTAGTGAGGAGAACACAGGTGATTGGTGGTCTTAACATGAGAAGCACAGCACGGCGAGGGAGTCACAGAATGCACAAACAGTAACTCACCACCGCCACTTGCTGTGATCGTGGCGGCGTGACAGCAGGAAGCAATGTGTTTTGTCGTGACACATGACTCGGACCACCATCACCACCACCATCACCACTAGTAACACCAACACCAGTAACACAACCACCACCAACATCATTAGTAACATCAGCACCACCACTAACACCACCAGTAACACCAAAATCAGCAATAACATCAGCACCACTCGTTACACCACCACCACCACCATTACCAACATCAGCAGCGGCAGTAGTAGTAGTAGAAGTGGTAGTAGAAATAGTAGTTTGTAGTGTGTTTGCTTAAAGAACGTGTCTGTTGTTTTCCTTTTCATTGTTTTTGCACACTAAAACTAACAGTAAAAGTACACACGAACAGTAAAAGTGACCCCCGTTTTCTGTTTTCTAGCTATGACTAAAAGAATTCTAATCGTCACACATCCCAACCTAACCTAACCTAACCTAACCTAACCTAACCTTACCCAATCCTTTTTTCGCTTGATGCAAGAGAGGGAAGCTGGTCATTAGCAACAAAAAACATAAAAAAAAAAAAAAAATGAAATAGATAAAATGAAGAAAAATAAATAGATAATAAAAAAGGCCTACTTGATTGCCAGTTCCCATAAAGATCAATAGAACCTATCTTACCCTATCTTCAGCTATCCTACCCTACCCTATCCTACCCTATCTAGCCCAACCCTATGCTACCCACCTTACCCTTCTTACCTTACCTTAACCTATCCTAATCCGACCCTACCCAACCATACCTACCTAATCCTACCCTGCCATATCCTATCCTATCTTACCCTACCCTGCCCTATCCTTCCTTACCTTACTTTAATCTACCCTAATCCATCCCTACCCTACTCTAATCCTACTCTTCCTTATCCTACTGAGCACTCACTCTGACACTCTCCACAGGTCAACAGACGGGGAGAACAGCCCCCCGAAGCTGCCGCCCCTGCCCGTGCCCACAGGAGACCTCACCGGTTCCTCTGCCACCTCCAGCTACTCCGTCCTGCACGCCTGCCTTGTCCTGGGCGGCGACGTCCCCTCCTGCGTGGCTCAAGCTGCTGCATTTGGCCAGATCCTACAAAACAAGACGCAGGATTCACAGGACTCTCTACCACGCCCTACTTCTGAGGATGTCACCCCTTCATCCTTAGGGACCATTCTGAAGATACATCCTTTCGCCGAGGTCCTTCACTCCCTGCAGGATGGCGATTTGGGGTCGCAGGATGCCGTGATAGACAAGACGCCCCTCGGGAATGTGAGTGCCGGGAATAATGTGATCCTAGGCTTCCTTAGAAACCAGAACGTGAGTCAGGATATGGTGGAAAAGGTCATCTCGCAGGTCAACTTCATCAAGGACACGTTCAAGGACTCCCAGGTGCTGATCCCGTGGAAGGACAGCGAGGACAAGGTCGACATTAGTGAAGGATCCTCAAATAACACTCAGGGTCAGAAAAACTCAGGAGATTTGACGGAAAACTCTGACAATCTACAACAAATTTCAGAAGATCTCCCGAAAAACCCAGATGGTGAGAAAAATCAGGAGACTTCCCAGATAACCCCAGATCTCCCTCAGATAAACTCAGACCCTCCCAAACTGTACAGCAGCAATGAGGCGCTTGCACTGACAGACAACAAGGACGACACCCCGTTTTCTTCCATAATGCTGCAAGGGGAACTCAGCGTAAAGGACAAAGAAAACGAGAAGAAGGAAGGAGATAAAAAAGACAAGATAAGTGAGGAGGATAAAATGAAAGAGGAACTGAAGAAGAAGAAGGAGGAAGAGAAGGTGGAAAAAGAGGAGGAGGAGAAGGAAGGGATAAAGAGGGAGAAGACGGGTTTGACAGACAGACGTGGCTTTCTTATCAAATCCAAGTACCCACACGCCCAAATTGTCCCCATTAAGCCGATCCGACTCCATATGCGACAACGATAAGGGATTCGAATCTCTTTAACCCTCTCTGATCCTTTGAATTATTCCTGATCCTTTCTTGATCCTCTTATATTTTCTTAAATTAATCGTAAATATTTTCTGGTTTTAGTTCTTTTTTTTTCATTTCTCTAGTCGATGCTATTTTTATTTCCATTTTTACTCTTGGAAAAATAAGGAACGGAAGAGAGAGAGAGAGAGAGAGAGAGAGAGAGAGAGAGAGAGAGAGAGAGAGAGAGAGAGAGAGAGAGAGAGAAAGTCAATCTTCAATGCTCTAATGCTCAATTTAAGTAACCAATCCTCACACAAATAATCTTAAGTAACTAATTTATTGATTCCATTTTGTAATATAGATTCATTTCCTGCATGGTATTAAATCTGTGGCTTTGATTGATTGATTTCATTACTTTAAGGTGACAGGGTGTAGATTGATAGAAGGTTAATGTAAGTTCTCTCTTGACTAGTGTTATTCATTGTTATTGGTGTGTGTGTGTGTGTGTGTGTGTGTGTGTGTGTGTGTGTGTGTGTGTGTGTGTGTGTGTGTGTGTGTGTGTGTTACTGTTACCACCTGATATTTTTGTAGTATTAGTATTAGTATTAGTATTAGTATTAGTATTAGTAGTGGTAGTAGTAGTAGTAGTAGTAGCAGTAGATATAACAGTACCAAAGCGATGACAGGTTGATACACTAAATTACCTTACTAAATAATGAACCCAGGTATCAGACAATTACCTGAGTGTCATCATTGCTAATTAGCCTCGCGTGACACCTGAGGGAGCGGCTGATCCTGTTATGTCATTGTTACTTTGTCTGTTATCGCGTTGTCTTATTTATCTATTTATTCCTTCATTTAGTAGTTTATAATAAAATATCACGCCAAGATGTCTATTTATTTGTTGCCTTTTTGTGTGATAAGTGACGGTGAACACCTGAAATGGTTTGATGTATTTGAATTTCTCTTTGCTTTTTTTTTTATGTAAATGGAAAGCTGGCAAAAGGGAACGTAATTATATAAAAACAGATCCACTTACTTGCCAGTCCCCTTACAGGTCAGAAAGAGTTAACCAACAGAAAGAGATAAATGGTTTGATGTATTTAAATCTCTCTGCCTTTTTATGTGAAGGGAAAGCTGGCAAAAGGCAATGTAAAAATATATATAAAAGGCTCACTTAGATGCTAGTTCCCTTTACAAGTCTGAGAGAGTTACACAGAAAAGGATTATACGTCTTGAAACCTCCCTCTAAATTGAAGGGAAAGCTGGCAAAAGGCAATGTAAAAATATATATAAAAGGCTCACTCAGATGCCAGTTCCCTTTACAAGTCTGAGAGAGTTAGACAGAAAAGGAATATATGTCTCGAAACCTCCCTCTAAATTGAAGTCGTCACAGGAAGGTGGAAACACAGAAGCAGGCAGGAGTTCCAGAGTGTGCCAGAGATAATCAATCTGTCTTTACTTCAGCTTTGATGTATTTAATTTCTCTTTACTTTAGTCTCTTATTTTCCTTGTTATTCTTATTTTATTTTATTTTATACCATGTGGGCTTTTCACGGGAATTTCTGGGCTAAAGGAGGTACTTTTTGTGGTACCTCCTATCTGAAAGCCCACCCGCTAGGAAACCGTTGCCCCGAGTGAGGAAGCCCAACCTACACTCGGACCGTGGACTCCTAGGATTCGAACCCATGCGCTTGGAGACCCCTCGGACCCCAAAGCACGCATGGTTCCACTGTACCACGGCGGCCCCTTGTTTTTTTTTTTTTTTATGCATTGACACACTAGTTACGTCACACTAATCACGCCACGCTAGTCACGTCACGTCACGTCACGCTCTCCTCAAAGTACGTGACAGTTTTCTTCTACTCTTGGAAACATCTCAGACTGACTTTCACTAACGAGAGGAATGAAAGGATGAAATCACCTCAAGCTAACTCAAACTAACCATATAACTAACTTTTTTTTTTCCATTTATGTATAGATTTTACCACTCAAACTCTCCCACGTATAGATACTGTGCTGGTAATGAATGAATGGGTATATAAAGCATTGGAATTCATATATTTAGACAGGGCTGGGAGAAAGGCAGGAAGAATACACCTCGAACTGAATAAACCACAATAACGAAGGAAATAGAAATGACATGAATAAAAAAAAAAAAAAAAAAAATGATTCACGTAAATGGTATGACGAAAAACATGACACGAATGACACGTGCCACTTAAATATGACACGTAAATGGCATCGCAAAAAAATAAATAAATAAATAAATAAATAAATGACACGAATGAATATTGCAGAAAAAAATGACACACACATAAATATCATCACAAAAAATAACAAATAAACGACACGGGTAAAATAGATAAATTATACGGCCCCCCCAAAAAAAAAAAAAATAATAAAGACTAACACAAGCATAGATAATGAAAACCTACCCTACCCTACCCAAACCCTACCCTAGCCTTCCTAACCCTACTTTACCCAACCCTGAATATTACTGGAAAGACGAGGAGAATGACAGTTAAAGAATATTATCATTATCTTCGTCTAATGTTTGTTTATATTGCATTAAATTGAAGTTAACTCTATTGATATCTATTTTTCTTTAGTTATACAGTCATATCATTTTTCCTGTAGCTTTTCCTTCACTCATTCATAAGAAATAGAAGTGTTCTGTGTTGAAATAAATACTTGAACTATATAAGAATGACTCCAAACACTTTCCTGCTCCCTGTTCTGCACACACACACTAGAAATAACATTATCAGTCTTTCATCCAGTAATATAATTTTTCCTGTGGCTTTTTCTACATATAGGTAAGGAGGAAAGTGTTGGGGTATTTCCTATATGGCTTAATTATGTACTTTTTGTTTAATTCTGTCGGTTTAATTGTGTATGTTAGGGTCATTTCCTTATACTAATACAGTTATGCCTATATGTAGTGTGTGTATGCAGCAACAGGTAAGGAAAGTGTTTGGCGTCTTTCTTATATGGTTAAAGTATATATTTCAACACAGAACACCTTTATTTCTTATGACTGAGTGAAGAAAAAGCCACAGGAAAAATTATATTACTGGATGAAAGGAGGAAAGTGTTGGGCTATTTCCTATATGGCTTAATTATGTACTTTTTGTTTAATTCTGTCGGTTTAATTGTGTATGTTAGGGTCATTTCCTTATACTAATACAGTTATGCCTTAAAACATAAAGCAACGTGGCCCAATAATTGAAAAAAAAAAAAAAAAAAAACAGTTATGATTGAGTGAATTAATTACACACAATAAAACGTACAAAATTAACAAGAAATACATAATTAAGCCATACAGGAAAGACCTCAACACTTTCCTCCTTACCTGTGTCTTAAAACATAGAGCAATGTAGCCAAATAATTGAAAAACAAAGTATGACTGAGTGAATTAAATATATAAAAGTTTGAACCCAGAATACCTTAATTACAAGTGCGTGGCTACCTGGAGGAACGAACAGGTAAGAACACAAACAAAACAATTATGACAAACAAGGACTCAAAAAACAAGAAGGCTCGTATTCTCAAACACTGCCATTCACCTCCACTATTTCAAAAGGCTTTGTTTAAATTGACACGAGTTTTTTTAAGGAGTTTTAAGGTTCTCGAGGCAGAGTGACAAGATTTCTACATTATTAACAGCACAAACACTCTTGAAAAAGCAAGTTTTATGGTTCTCGAGGCAGAGTGACAAGATTTCTATATTAACTACACAAACACTCTTGAAAACCTCGCTCATCATCTCTGTGGCCTTGAAAAATAATATTGGTGAGAGAGAAGAGCGTTTTTTAGCAAGTTTTTATGGTTCTAGGGGCAGAGTGACAAGATTTCTACATTATTAACTGCACAAACACTCTTGAAAACCTCGCTCATCATCTCTGTGGCCTTGAAAATAATATTGGTGAGAGAGAAGAGCGTTTTTAGCAAGTTTTATGGTTCTAGGGCAGAGTGACAAGATTTCTACATTATTAACAGCACAAACACTCTTGAAAACCTCGCTCATCATCTCTGTGGCCTTGAAAAATAATATTGGTGAGAGAGAAGAGCGTTTTTTAGCAAGTTTTTATGGTTCTAGGGGCAGAGTGACAAGATTTCTACATTATTAACAGCACAAACACTCTTGAAAACCTCGCTAATCATCTCTGTGGCCTTGAAAAAAGTTGAGGTAAGAGAGCAAAGCGTTCCTGAATATGAACCAAAGTCTCACGTTAATTTAGAATATCCCAAGTTTCTGTGCAAGGAATTAGTTTCATGGTAAAGGTGTGAAGTGTAAACAGTGCAA